>NC_056475.1:1830758-1849235 GCF_008729295.1 Plectropomus leopardus | reverse complement strand
TTTTATCTTTCTAATAATCCTCCCCAACTAACTGTCAGATCGTCGCTATTTCTTGCAAAGTAGCTCATTATGTTTATTCCCGTATTGAGGAAAAAAAAACAAATTTTCTTTGGTTTCATGCGTTTAAACGCTTGAGAAAAGGCGTTTGATCGCAGCACAAGAAACCCGGTATCTATCCAGATGTGGACTGTGTTTTATGGTCAATGAGTGTTTCATTTCTGCACATAAATTCTTGCTCAAAGCTGCATGAAACTGCTGTTTTTGCGTTAGTGTGGATTAATCCCGCTGCACAAGCAAGATTACATCTTCATCGTGCATGATAGTTTTTTGCAGTTTTAAGTTGCTGTCTTGGGGAAATAATCAGCTAAAGTTAGAAGTATCCCATGCAAATCAAAGTATAAAGTTACTGCTAGTATCCGATACTCGTTAGGACAGCGCGTGCATATATCCAAATGATATACAGATGTGCGGCGCGCGCTCCTTCCTCGCCAGCAGCGCGTCTGCAAATAGCCGCGGCGGAGAGGTGAAGTGTTTCCACCTGCAGAGGCAAGTGTTAAAGGTGATAACAAAAGGTTGACGTCATGGGCTCGTCCTGATCCTGCCGCACAACCTCGACCACTGAGGAGGAGGAGGAGGAGGAGTGCAGGAGGAGTAGTTTCAGAGCAGCTTTTTTTGTTGCCATAATGATTCGTGTCTGCAAGGAGAAAGGTCTATCTCTGATCAGATTTCGGGTAACCTAAGGGCACACTTAACTAATGGGATCCTATCGATGTTTCTCCCCCTCCGAGGCTGATCTTTACACGGCGGAATGTTAATGTTTCCACAGCCTGCCCGTGTTGTCTTTGGCTGCTCTCAGTCCGGCTTTTATTGTGGTGTTCGGGTCCGTAATGTCACGGAGCTTTGACGGATATGATTAAAGAAAAACCCGCAGTAAAGCAGCGCTCCTCCCGGACTATGGAAGCGACCTGGTTCACTCTGCTGCGCCCGGTAAGATGATTAAAACTGCTCAACTTTCTGTGCTTTTGGGGGCCACTTTTGCAAAAATGTCAGGAGGCCAGGGGCCAGTCGCCGCAGCTCCATGCATGTTGGATTTTATGAGATTTCTGTCTAATTTTAGGACGTTTTGGAGGATTTTGGAAGTTAGGCTTTTAGGACGTTTTGCAGATTGTAGGACTTTTCTAGGATTTCAGGACATTTCTATTGATTTTAGGACATTTTTAGGATATTAGGACATTTTGGGGATTTTATGGTATTTCCAAGATATTAGGACATTTTGGGCGTTTCTAGGACGTATCTGAGATTTTTGGACAGTTCCAGGATTGTAGGACATTTCCAGGAAATTTTAGGGCATTTCTTGGATTTTTTAGATATTTCTAGACGTTCAGAACATTTCTTTGGATTTTAGGACATTTCTAAGATTTTAGGAGGTTTCTAGGTATTAGGATGTATCTGAGATTTTGGGACATTTGTAGGATTTTTGGACATTTCCAGGATTGTAGGACATTTCTAGGATTTGAGGACATTTTTGAGATTTGAGAACATTTCTAGAATTTTAGGATGTTTCTAAGATTTCAGGACATGTCTAGAATTTAAGGACATTTCTAGGATTTTGAGACATTTCTATGATTCCAGGACATCTCCAAGATTTTAGGACATTTCTAGGTATTTAGGAGTTAGTTGAGAATTTAGGACATATGTAGGATTTGCGTACATTTCTCGGATTTGAGGAAATTGTTTGGATTTTACGACCTTCTAGAATTTCAGGACATTTTGAAGATTTTAGGACATTTTTAGGATTGTAGGACATTTTTAGGATTGTAGGACATTTCCAGGATTGTAGGTCGTTTCTAGGACCTTATGACATCAGGGTGTTAGCTAGGATCTCTGTCGGGGGTGTGGGGGATCCTCCACTTGCACTTTTTTTGATCAAAAAGCTCTTTTTTGATGCTGTTTTATGCACTCTGACACTTTCTGTAAACTAAAAGTACAAAACAATTCCCAGTATGAATCACTTTATTTTTAGTATGAATCAGAAAATGGTTGGGGGGCCACTGTGCAGCCCTATCAGGGGACAGATTTTGCCTGGTGGTCGTAAGCTGAGTATCACAGATCTAGAGATTAAAAAAAACTGCATGAAGTTGAATAAATCTGTTGTCTCCACCATAACAAAGATGAGACTGTTACATCCTGACTCAAACAGACATTACTCACCCAAAAGTGCAGTTTTGCAGCGTAGCTTTCTTCCTCTACATTTTCCAAAGAGCACATAATTAAATTTCAGCAGACCTTGTTGTCTGGGAAACTCGGGCCCCTAGACTCTCTGCAATTATCATGAACCCTTTTTGCATCGGGGTGCTACGTTTCCCAGCACAATGAAGATTAATTGGGTCTTAAAAACAAATGACTGTAAGGCCTCTCTCCATCTGTAACACGCAGCTCTCCGCTAATGACGGCAGTGTGACAGTTACTGTGAGGTATCGAGACGCAGAGTCGAACAGGACATGAGCACAAAAGGAATTTATTGTCATTGTACAGTATGCAACAAAATTAGGAAATCAGTGCATTAAAAAAAACAGACGAAAACCCCACAAAAAACTTCAGCTAACAAACATCCACAGTCAACAACACAGGTTCTCAAATGATCAGTAAATACAGTGTGCTTATGCTTATTGCACTAGAATAAGAGGTTTTATTGTAGAATAACTGCGACTATTGCGCTATAATAAATGTATTTGTTGCAGTAGGAAAAATGTAACTATTGCAGTAACATTAATGTATTTATTTCCCTAGAATAAATGCATTTGTTGCACAAGAAAAAATGTTTTATTGTGTAATAATAAAAGTGTTCTTCATTAGAATAAAAGTATTTATTGTACTAGAATAAAAGCATTTATTGCACCAGAATAAAAGTATGTATTGCAATAGAATAAATGTATTTATTGCATTAGAATACGAGTATTTTTATTGCACTGGAATAAATGTATTATTGCAGTAGAATAGATGTTACTATCTGACAAGAACAAAAACTATTTATGTCACTAACATAAAAGTATTTATGTCACTAGAATAAAAGTATGTATTGTACTATAATAAGAGTATTTGTTGCACCAGAATAAATGTATTTATTGCACCAGAAAAATTACATTATAGCTCTTGAATAAGAGTATGTCTTGCACCAAAATGAATGTAATTATTGCACATTATACAGTAAAACTGCCAGAATAACAATATGAGCCTGTCAGTGGCAAAAACAGGCTGTGATGTAACCACTCGCGGTATTTGTGCACCATCAGTTTCGCTCCACTGAAGTGTTAGTTTTTGTCCCTGACGGGCTCAGATTAACGTTTTAAGTGTCTCACGGTAGAAAGGATCCCTACAGAGATAGACGTTTTTTAAAAAGATTGAGATCCTTTTTCTCTAACTAGAAACAGCCCTGAAATTACAACTACCAAACCTACCAGAATCGATTAAAATAAACGTCGATTTTATTATCATGAAACACATTTCATTTAAGTTGCTAGGAACAAAATAAAACTCACACAAACCGTCTAGGTTTGTCCTTTTACTCTTCAAAGAACTGCTAACTCTGGTTTGGTTGAAATTCACACAGTTAGAAGTTAAAATATGCTGCCTCTACGCACGCTAAAATGACTGCTTCTGGTTTAACAAAAAAGATCTTACTCTTTGATTAAAAGCTCTATCACTGTGGGGTTCGTCTCCGTAATGTTGTCATACACTTATAAAATCAATCTGATCCTGTCAGTGGCAAAAAATGAGCACTTTTAGTAGATTTAAGTTGCAAAAAGCAGCCATGTAGATACAAAAACGTGAAATTACGTTGTTGCCCTTTACATGCGTTTTATTTTACATAAAGTTTCTTTGTTGTTAGTTTATAACTCCGCCGTGGCATCATTTTTAAATTTTATGCAGATCTTTTTAATGCAAGCCAAAGAAAAAGCCTCTCATTAAGATTCAGCGGAGTCACGTCGGGTCAGCCGAGCTGCAGGTCTGATGGATGTTTTCTCTGAACTGGTGCGATGTACAGAACTGGTGAAAATATTCTGCTGCAGGCGTTCGAGTCAAAAAACAAATGCCTACACGCCAAAAGCAGAGTTTCCCTGCAGACTGAGAGTGATTTGTGTGTTTGCTCTCTCGTTTAACGGCAGCAGATAAGGCTGAATGTCAGGAGCACCTGGTTCATTTGTCCATGTCGCGCCGGTCAGCAGCGTCGTAGAAAATTACAGCCTTTCGCCAAATTGAAACACCACTTGAATGCATGTGTTAATTAGATCTCTGCGCCGCTTTCCAAAGTGTCTGTCCTCCTCTGCTCGTGAGTCATGTGCTGACTCTTTGACCGTTCACCCCGCGAGCCCAGAGAGGGCAAACTGACAGCAAAGCAAGTTGTTTTTTTTCCAGCCGACCACAGACAAATATATTGGGACTTATTGATTCACATTGTGGGCAGAGGAGAGTAATTTCCTCTAAAATACTTGCATAGCATCTTGACTGCTGAAGCCTCACAGCATTCAGGCACATTTTAAGCAATACATTTCCAGGACTTTTCCAGGACTTTGAGGCAAATTTTAAAGACCATAATTCTCTAAAACAACCATTGACACTCCTTATTGGTTCTTTATCATTACTCTAAAATAGCTTTTTAAAAATATGTATTGGTAATCAATGTAGAACTAGATTAGAACTGAATATATAGATATAACTAAGGGACTGTTTGTTATTTTTTAGAGGAGAGGAGGCGGTGCAAAAAGACAGAGGACTTGACTGCAGATTTGTAATGAAAAATGCCCTCAGAACCTGCTGGCCATTTTTAAAAATATATATTTTTTGGGAAATAAAAAAAAACTTCTGTTGAGTTTTTAAAAAATTTGGGTGGATTTTGTTTTAATTTTGACCATTTTTGAAGGAAACACTTTGGCCTCTTTTTTTTTTTTTCAATTTTGGCAATATTTCTATCTCTTCTATATCTTTGAAAAAAGAAGAAAACATTTTGGCTTTTTTTTGTTATTCGTGATTTTTAAAGAAAACATTTTGTCATTTTTTTCAGTTAAAAATTCTGCAGAGACAGGGTTTTTTTTCTTTTAAATTATTTTTATCAAAAAAAATTGGGAAATTTCTTATCTTTGAACCATGCCTTAAAAATCACTGAAATCACACCATTTATCAACAGAAATAGTTGTATTTTCAAATTTGCAACGGCCCGTGTTCATTTCGTGTGTTATACAGGTTTTTGAATTTCCATGACTTTGCCAAAACCTTTAGGGTATATTTAGTTTTCCACAACTTTTCTCTACATAAAAATTGCTTTTTGCAAATTCCATGACTTTTCCAGGTTTTTCCTGAACGTACGAACCCTGCTCTCAGTCTGCAGCTGCCTGCAGACGAGGTTAAACTATTGCAGAAAAAAAAAGTTGGCGAGGACATAAACACCTACGTATTTAAGCTGACTCGGGTGGACGCTTTGGAGTAGTGAGTAGAGGTCAGTGTGAATGTAATACGCACGCCCACGCAGTTTTCTAGTACTAACCTCGCTGTATCAAACTTTCTTCTTGTAAGAGCAGATATTAGCGAGTGATGATCAATCACCCCGAGCACCTTACACTGAATCCCGGATGTTTCGTGCTGCGGTCCACGTGACGGACAAACGATCCCAACGTTCGGCTCCGACAGCAGTAATAAGAGCAACATCAAAGCTTCATTTCTTGGAGACTTCAGAGCGAGACGATGAATAACAGATCAGAAGGTACAAAGAGTGAACCAGAGAGCAGATTTGATGTTGTTGGGATACGCTGGGAGCTCATTAAAATACATTGATTAGTAACAGTCCCGATTCTGTGATTGTTGACTGTGAAATGGCTCGACTAACCCAGCGTTTGTTCATTTATTTTTTTTAAAGCAATGATTTTCTGTGCTGGAATGAGCCACTTGGCCGATGCTCGTTTTTGTCATTTGATGTAGTGTTTTAGAGACGGTACTTGAATTGGAAATGTGTGTAACAGTGTGCTCCTCTCACTGCGATGCATTTGTTCCTTTCATATTCCAGCGGGGGCTCGTGTATGTTAAATCTCTTGCAGGTGTTGTCTGTGAATTTTTACGTGCAAGGCATATTTTTACTCTCCTCACCCCGGTGGTTTTTAGATGAGCTGCGTTTGTGGATCCATTTGCTAAATGAGGCTGACCGGGCTCATGCAGGTCCTTAAAAAATCTCTGGAATTCATTATTCTAAAAATAAGGCCTTAATTGAAATGAAAATGGCTTAAAATCAATCTTCCAAAAGTCTGAAAAATATTCAGAGATTAGAAGTAAGATCAGGGTTTCCCACACATTCATTTAGTTGTGGCTGCATGCAACTATTAAAAATCGGCTGCCACATGTTCATTTTTTTTGGATCGTTCACTCGGAGCACTGTTGGAATAATACGCAGTTTGATTATTTACTTTACCACTCTCGGTGTGCAGAGCATACTCTGGACACAGGCGGAGCAGCAGAGCACCAGGTGCAGTGAAAGTGAAACTTAATCATTCATTGCACTGAGTCTAAAAGTTTGCATTTGTGCCTTTGCACATGCGTCACGGTGCAGGGCGTTACTTAACCCTTTGAAACCAGAGCAACTGGCTCCATTTTTTTCAAAAAACATGAGAACTAGGCAATGAACAAATCCAAGAGGTATGACCCAAAAATGATTCCAAAAATATATTAAAAAAACAAACAAAAAGTATCACAAAAAAGAAAGACAAACAAGAAAAAAAGTGCCTTAAATTGATGATTCTGTAACATTATTTTATTTTATTTTTTATTATAGTTAATAGTTTTTACCTATCTAATTATTCTACCCTCAATTTTTAAAGGGAGCATTCTGTCATGGATGGCATATATTTATTTATTTATGTTTTTGAATTGGCAACGTGTTTGGATTTTTAAAAAAAAAATTGGCAGTTTCTTTTTCTTTACAATTTTTTGTAAACTTTTTAAAAATTGAGCAATTATTTTTATTCTTTTTTTCGTCTTTTTGGTGATTTTTATAGAGAGCTTAAATTCTTAAATTCATAATGAATTTATTTTTTAAGAAAGGGGATTTGGAAGGCATGTTTTTCTTTTTTTTTTGGAAATGACCAAAATAACACTATTTATTGAATTTTATATTTAAAAAAAAAAAAAAAGCCAGGCAAGCGGGGCAAGAAAAGAATATTTTGGGTCCTTGAGAAGTCATGGAAATATTTTAAAATTTTATCCATGAAAATGTGTTGGAAACCTGATTTTTTCCTTCAAATTTGGTTATTGTAAAATCGTTTAAATTTAATATCAAGTGGCATTTAAAAAATAAAAACTTGCTATAAGCTGTTTGGACCCTGCTGACCCTCGACCCCCAGACTGCAGGGCAGAGATTTCCTCCCCCTTTCAGGCAGCTGTCAGCCTGAACCCAGCCGCCCACGAGACTCTCTGCGAGGACACCGGGTGTCTTCCCACTCTGTTTTCAGACAGAGGACGGATGTTTGGTAGCACTGGTGTGGAAGTCAGGAGACCCAGTGTGAGAGGGTCAAACGCAGGTCATGCTGGGAGTAAAAATCTGCCGTCACATGATACGTCCAGATCAGGTGTTCGGGCAACTTCTGGATACCTCTGAGAACAGGGGACCGACCTGCGGGCGGCGGGTCAGCTGTTACGTGGAATTCAGTGGTTGTTTTATGTCGTGCCAAATGACTGCAAGCACTTGGCCTGATTTGAGGAAACACTTTGTTTGCTACATTTTTGTGCTCTTTTTGGGTTTTTTTCATGTTAGCTGGCAGGTCCAATTAGGTCAGAAAAGCCCCGCTCTTGCTGGGGAGTTCGCAGCAAACCCGAGGCTGCAACCTGACGATACAAACGCCGAGAGCAAACGGCTTTCTGGAAATTGTTTTGTCTTCAGCTGGAGGGCAATCGAGGAGAATCCGAGTCTCCTCGAGCAAAAACAGCAGCAGGAGTCTCAGTTCAGGACGCCTGTCTGATCAGTGGAAAACGCTGCAGACGACAGGGTTGTTGATCCATAGTTAATCGTTTTTCTCTACTTTTTTTTGAGGGGGGAGAATTGTAACAAAATTAACAAAAGAAAATTATTTTACCACCAATTTTAAAAAGAGCATGCTGTCTCTGAAGGCATGTTTTCTGTTTTTTTCTTTTTGTTCTTATTTTTTGGCATTTTCTTTTTTTGTAATTTTTTTAGAAAGCTTTTTTTAATGGGTGATTTATTTATTTATTTTTTTTATTTCTATAGAAAATTTAAAATATTTTATTCTAAATATATTAATATATATTAAATATTCAGGGGTTTTATAGAAAACTTGGGCAATATTTTTCTTTTGTTTCTTTTTGAAAATTTTAATTTTATTTTTTTTAGAAAACTTAAAAATAATTTGGTGATTTATTTCTCTTTTTCCTTTGCTGATTTCTATAGATAATTATTATTATCTATTATTATATTTTGGTGATTGTTTAAAAAAGTATTTTGGGATTTTATAGAAAACTTTTTTTTAAAAAAATGGGTAATCTTTTTCTTTATTTTCTTTTTGGCAATTCTAATTTTAAATTTTATTTATTTTTTAGAAAACTTAAAAATAATTGGGTGATTTATTTCTCTTTTTTCCATTTGGTGATTTTTATAAAAAAATATAAAATCTTTTGGCGATTTTTAATAGAAAATAGAACATTTTTTAGCTTTTTTTTCCGTGAAAATCAGCTTGAGGGCATTCGATGAAGAATCTGAGTCTTCCTGGACAGCAGGAGTCTCGGTTCAGGACGGCGTCTGTCTGATCAGTGGACACTGGAGACGACAGGCCTGGTTATCCACGTCCATCTCGCAGGAACAGCCGAGGAGCAGATGTTATCTGTTTATGGCACCAGATAAGGCCGCCTCAATCGGCTCACTGACCCTCCTGTGACTCAGCGGCCCCCAAACACTGAGCGAGTCCCACATCACTCTTAAGTAATCCTGATAGATGCCATTAGCATGTCCGTGGTTATTTGCTGCAGTTTTCCGACGTCCATTGCCAACTGTACATATCGGGGCATCATTAGAGGGTGACCCGTCCGCGGGGTCACGAAGAACGCCACAACAAAGCGGCGGCAAAGCTGAGGGGCATATCGTAGTGGAGGGGACGGAGGGGGAGCGAGCTCAAAGTGTCAGAGTTGGCGCAGACATTAGATAAGGCTTAAGCCACCAGAGGATTATAGAGGGAGGAGATGTAAAATGCTGTCGGCTAATTGGGCTTTATTTTTAATATTTCAGAGGGTTCATTAGAGACTAAATTGGTGGAGGATTTCAGCTGCAGTCGGAGAGTCTTTTTGGGACAACTTGAATAATAGCAGATCGTTTTTTGTTGTTGAATAAGAGTGTTTGAGAGGAGAGCTGCTTCTGATGACCAGGATCTCACTTTCATAAATTATGGCTCTACAACAAGAACACACAAGGCGGAAACACTTTTTAGTCTTTTCTAGGTCACATGATGCTACAGCTGTGTGCTTGTCAGTAGGAACTGGCTCCCTCATGATGCAGCAGGAGCTACAAGAGCTGTTATTGCATCACATAACTCTGAGAGATCATCCGGAAATTTTGAATCCACAATTCCTCTGTGAAATCGTGGACTACATCTCCCAGAAATCCCTCATATGTGGCCGCTCCCACGTATAAGGGGCTCGCCTTTTCCATCATGGCTCCATAACACGCCTACGTGGCCTTGGATTGGAAATAATGACGGCTAGTTTGGTGGCTGCAATAGAAATAAAGCTGCTAATGTTTTGAACATCCATCGCCATGGTTACTGGGAATTTTAAGGATTTTAGGAGGTTTTAAGGGTTTTAGGGCAGGACATTTCTTTGATTTGAGGACGTTTCTCTGATTTTGGGACATTTCTTTGATTTTAGGACATTTCTTTGATTTGAGGACGTTTCTCTGATTTTGGGACATTTCTTTGATTTTAGGACATTTCTTTGATTTAAGGACGTTTCTCTGATTTTGGGACATTTCTTTGATTTTAGGACATTTCTCAGATTTTGGGAGAGTTCTCTGATTTGAGGACGTTTCTCTGACTTTGGGACATCTCTATGATTTCGATGCTTCTGTGAATTCGCCTGTGTACGCTGTATATTTGAGGTATTTAAAACACCAGTTTGTTATTTTCTTGCCAAGAGAGTAGCTGTGTAATAAAAATATGTGTTTTGCTCTTTGTAACCTTTGCAAAGACACAATAACCCAGAGGATGGAGTTTCTGGTATCGTGGAGTTATATCTCCCAAAATGACAAAGCAGCGAGCGTATCTGAGGCGCGGACAAACAGTCGACGCTCGGAGGCTCGGTCTGTTTCAGAGCTTTTCTGGGGAGGGACGGAGGCTGGGGCGAGCGGTCAGCGCGCGGCACTTTGCCATGACCCTTTCCTCAGTATATCATCGCTTGCATCACTTCTCCAGGCCTCAGTGTGTGGGTGTGTTGTCTCCGTGTGCGTGCGGCGTGCTGGAGATCGAGCGGCGCTTAGAATGGGGCCCTTCATAACCTCTTAACCCTCTGGTCCTGTTTGCAGCCATTGTTGGCCGCAGTGAATGGTATCTCCGTGCCTTGAAAAGTAACCAGATGACATTCTTCCTGTTGTTCAAAAGGGCCCCGGGTTGTGTTGTGAAAAGCGGCTGAAAGGATAGGCGAAGACTGTGACCTTCAGAGGCTAATCTCTGGCATGTCATTCGGAGCCCGTTTGAATCAGACGCGGACCTTTCTCCCTGATAGCGAGTCAAACAAGGCAGAAATTCCTGTTAGACTTTCAACACTCCCAAAAACATTTTACTTTTTTATCGAGCCTCCGCCGTAAAGGAAGCGGAGGGCGTTCTGCAGCTGAATCTTTATTCCAGACAGGCAGTGTGTCTGACACCTACATTGTCCAAACAGTGTGTGCAGCCTGTGACTGAGCGCTCTGCACACAGACCTGTGGCATCAGCAGCCCCTCTGCACCGCGGGCCCAAATACCGCCGCCGCTGTGAAAGCAGCGGGGATGAAATGCACTTAGCGAGACAGTAAACATCGGCGCGGCTCTCGGGCCGGCTTACGTTGTTTATGTGTCCTCCTCTCTGGTGTATTTGCTGTCTTCAGCTGGCCGCGTTTCCAGGAATGTGCAGAGATGCAGTTGTCGCCCTGCGGGGGGGATGTTGGCTGAAATCACAGTTCAGAGTTCAACTCTGGAGTCGGCCGCGCAGCACACGAGTCACGTTATCCCGCTCAGCTGGAGGGCTCACGCTCGACTCGAAAGTCTCTGCTCGATTATTATGACGATCGCTGTCCAACAATAGTCCTTTTTTTTCTTTGACTTTAAAGGTCCAGTGTGAAGGATTCAGGGGGATATTTTGGCAAAAGTTGAATAAAACATAAGTTTTCTTTAGTGTAGAATCACCTGAAAATCAGCATCAGTGTTTTTGTTTCCTTAGAACAGGGATTTTAGGACGACTTTAGGACACTTCCAGGATTTAAAGATATTTCTAGGATTTTAGCATGTTTCTAGGATTTAAGTTCATTTCTTGGATTTGAGGTTGTTTCTAGGATTTTGGGATGTTTGTTGGATTTGGGGACATTTCAAGAAATTTAGGACATTTCTCTGATTTTTGTACATTTCCAGGATTTCAATCATTTCTCGGATTTAGGGATGTTCCTAGGATTTTGGGATGTTATGAGGATTTTAGGATGTTTCTAGGATTTAAGGACATTTCTCAGATTGAAGGATGTTTCTAGGATTTTAAGTAATTACTTGGATTTTAGGACCTTTTTAGAGTTTCAGGACATTTCTAGGGCTTTAAGATGTTTCTAGTATTTCAGACATTTCTCAGATTTGAGTCGTTTCTCGGATTTTGGGATGTTTGTTGGATTTGGGGACATTTCTAGAAATACAAAGCAGTAAAATATAAAAACATAAAGGATACATATTTACAAAAATGTAACAGATAAGATATGAAAGGCTAAATTAATTACTAAATAATGAAAACAAATCACCATCAAAAATAAGAAAAGTGCAGACGAGAGGTGCAAAGATTAAAATATTAGTTGAAATTATATAAAATCCTGTTTAAAAATAAGTTTTCTAAATACAGAAGTAAAGTTGGCGTGTTTCGGAGGCTTTTTGCAGGCAAATGAGCAGGTTGATCTGGACACACTCCATTTCTTGGATTTTAAGACATTTCTCAGATTTCAGTTTTCCGGGATTTTGGGATGTTTGTAGGATTTGGGGGCATTTCTACAAATTTAAGACATTGCAAGAAATACAAAGCAATAAAATATAAAAACCTAATAAAGGACACAGATTTACAATAAAAAAGTTAAAGAGATAAGATAAAAAAGGTAAATAAATTACAAATTGTTTAAACATTTTAAAATAAAAATCACCATTAAAATAGCAAAAGTGCAGACAAGATGTGCAAATATTGAAAGATTATTTAAAATGATGTAAAATCTAGTTTAAAGATAAGTTTGCAAATAAAAAAGTGCAGTCTGTCGTTTGATCAGCAGCGTGACACTCAGGGAAATTCATGTTTCGGTGTCTTTTCGGCAGGTTGATCTGTAGAGAAGTTTAACTCAGTTCATCCACACGTTGTTTTGATTCAAAGCTGGTTAAAAAATCTGCAAAGTCTGCCTTTAAAAGTTGCTATTTAAACTTTGAACCACTTAAAGATTAACAGCCTTCACACAATAATGCGCCGTCGCTACTCGGTTGTGGAGTTTTATCTTCCATCGTGACTCTAAACCAGCTGCTTTTTCAATCTTTACCATTAATGTGTTCAAGGAGATTTGCTTTTCAGATGCACTGAGCCGTCTTTGTGCCCGACTAAATGATCTCTGAGAGCAGGTCTTTGGCTGAGAGCGACGTTTTCTCCCTGCGTCCTGTGAAAAGCTCTCCTGCTTCCTGTGTTGGCACCTGTATGGGGGGTTAAGACCGAGGTCAGACCTGTTGTCTGGGGGCCCCCCTTTTTTTTTTCCCAGGAGCTGACACGAGAAAGAAAAGCTGTCAGGGCCTCTTTTTGTCAGGCATCTCTCAGCGATAAATGATTGGCATATCTCCCGCCATTTCCCTCTTTTGTTTGAGAGCAAATAATGAAATTGACCGTTATGTGTTTGCATTAAAAAAAAAAAGGCGAGGTTGTTTACAGAGGAAGCATTGAATTAGAAAAGGAAAATGTCAACTTTTATCATGCTGCTGCACAGCTGTTTTTGCATTAGTCGTCCCCTGAAGTGGTGTAACATCCGCAGAATGTGATTGAGATTTGGGGGGGCGCGAGGAGGAAGGAGGCCGGGCCACAGTTTGAAAAGCACACTTGAAAAGTGCTCGTGTGGAAAGAGTCCCGAGGCAGGTCGAGTTGCTGTGTGACAGAGACGCATTCGTCTCGCCGCGTATCTGACGTCCCGGGGTCTCATTGCGAAGGGTTCGCCTGCGCCGCGTGTCGGCTTTCTGTAATTAATAGCCAGTAGCCCCCTCACCCCATCAAGGGACCAGGTGCTGCTTAGATCTGCGTTGGCACGGAGAGACGGCAGATCCTCCGGTGGCGGGTTTCACTGTTATCAGGATAAAACTCACAGATGTCACCGACGCCTCTGCGAGCTTCTCCACTGAGAGGAGACAGAAAGTCTCTGCAAAACCACCGATACGTTACATTTGTACGTTTCATACGTGAGATCCCGACGTTTCTAAAGCGAGGTGGCTTTATCATCAGGAGGTCGATGACTCAAACTGTTTGAGACCAACAAATAACAAAACGGGTTGTTTTTAAGTGAGCCATCGCTGCGTTTTCAGCCGGGATAGTGCCTCAAAAATGAGTCATTTTTACTGAGACGTCGCGTTTCATGCCGAAATATCGCATTTTTTGTTGTTGTTTTTTTACAGAGGCATCGCTGCGTCTCTAACCACAATAGTTTCACCAAATTGGTTGTTTTTGACTGAGGTGTCACTTTGTATTCTGCCGGTAATGTGCCACAAAAAGCGGTTGTTTTTGTGGAGACATCGCTTTGTGTTCTGCCACAAAAAGCGGTTGTTTTCCATCGAGACACCTCTGTGTTTCCCGCCCGGATATTGCTACAAAAACAGTTGTCATTTACAGAGACGTCACTAAATTATTTGCTGGAATAGAGCCGGAAAAACATGTTTATTTCACTGAGAGATTGTTCTGTTTCCTGCTGTGTTAGAGCCTCAGAGGTTGTTTTTGACCGAGATGTCATCACGTATTGATGACCATTTTGTGCCATTAAAAAATTGTTGTTTTTTACCAAAATAATGCTATACGTCCTGCCAGGCGGGTGCCATGTAAAACAGGGTTATTAAGCGTGACATTACAGAGTTCCCTGCCAGTATCGTGCCAGCAAAAGCTGCGTTTTTTTGTATCATAACATCGCTGTGTGTCCTGCAAAAATGTCATGAAATATGGTTATTTTTTGCATTTCCTGCTGGAGTATCATCACAAAAAGCAGTTGTTTTCTGCCTTGACATGGCTGCGTTTTCGGCTGTGGTGCCACCAAAAGTGGTAGTTTTTGATCGACATGTCACTGTGCGTTCTGCTGGTATTGTGCCAAAAATCTTGTTGTCTTTCTAGTTGTTTTTTGGTGAGACATCACACGGTTCCCTGCCGGTATTCTCCAGGCAAAGGTTTTTTTAAGCGAGACATTGCTGCATGTCCTGCAAGACACGCCAAGAAAGTGTTTGTTTTCAGCTGAGACGTCGCTGTGTTTCCTGCTGGTATAATGCCCCTGAAAGCGGTTTTGTTTAACCAAGAAGTCACTGAGTTTCCTGCCGATATTGTGCCGCGTAAACGGTTGTTCTTTCATGTCGTCGCTGTGTTACTGCCACGAACGTCATTTTTCTTTTGCTGTTTTTCCTGCAGGATATCGCCACGTAAATGGTTATTATTTACAGAAAAATCACTACGTTACTTGCACGGATAGTTCCCAAAAAAATGTTTATTTTACAGAGACGTTATCGCTTTCCCTGCTGGGATTTGTGTTTTACGCAGAAGTCACAGCGTATCCTGCTGGTATTGTGCCACAGACAGTTTGTTATTGAGAAATCTCAGGATAGTGGCTTGAAAAGCAGGTTGTTTTTACCAAGATGTCACTTCATATCCCGGCAGTATTGTGCCACGAAAAATGTTGCATTTCACTGAGACATCACCGTGTTTCTCGCTGGGACATCGCCAGCTTGTTTTTATACAGACACATATTTGTATCCTGCTGGTATTTTGCCTTGAAAAGCGTTTTTTTTTGCCTTGACATCGCTGCGTTTCCTGCAGGAGTAGCACCATGAAAGGTGGTTGTTTTTTGCCTTGACATCGCTGCTTTTCTTGCGGCTTTTTAGCCACCAAGCAGCTGTGTTTCCACCAGACGTTGTGACTGTGTGTGCACGTATAAAACCGCCAAACAAAGAGATGTTTTATGGTTACAGTGGATTTTAATGCTGATGGATGGCTGGTTGGTGAGCGATGCGGCTCATTGAGTCTACTTTGTGTCAAGCACCATTGTGTTTGTGTCCTGTGCTGTTTAGCGGGGCTCGCGGCCCTGACAGATTGCCATCCCGATGGGGAGATTTACCCAGCCTGCACTGCCAGTGGCACTGACACCATCATTAGGCTTTGATCAGCTGCAGTCTGCGCGGAGAAGAAGAGAGAGTAATATTCTTGATCTAATTACTAGGAGACATTTCAGGCGGTGTAATGTGTGATTTAACCTCTTGTCAGAGGCTATAAAAGGAAGCTGGGTTAATCTTCCTGGCAACCTTATTTCCACGCAGGGAGAGTGCCTTTAAATTCCCTTTTTCCCATGAAGCTGCTGGAAAGCGGCGTGGCGGGGCGGTTTGCTCAAACACCGCGGCCGACTTTCTACTTGAAATCTCTCAAGGCGAGAGTCGTCTGACCTTTGAATGTTAGCAACAGCTGGTTCGCAGGAGCTGGTGTGCATTTGGAGAATTGCAAGCAGAAAGAAAAAAAGCTGTCCTTTTGACTTCTGCGCGCTTCCTCCGAACGGATTGTTTTGCAGCCCCCTTTGTTTCTCTCTCTCCGTCTTTCTCTTTTTCTTTCCCTCGCTCACCACCGCCACCCACACACTGCAGCACGATGAGCGCCGGAGACTTGATTGGACAAATAGATTGTGAGTGCAATCGAGGGGTTTGGGTTAATCAAGTCAAACGTAGTTAAACAATTCTGCGGACATGGAGGGATTAGTCCTGCCTGCGTTGAGCTCATCGGAGCCCATTCTCCCCAGCGCCGGCCGGCTTTTAGGGCCAAGGGCCACGGCCTCTCTGGCTCCATGGAGAACCACACACGCACCCCTCAGCATGCTCGGCTGCCTCTGAATGCCCCGCCGCTCTCCTCTCCCTTTGTTACCGAGCACAATTGGAATGATGGATTAGCAAATTAAATGCAGACCTTTCTATTCATGGCCACCCTCTGCTAAAAGTCTCTTTCTGTGGATCCATCAGTTTAAAATGGTCACCAGGTTCACTGTACGGCCTTTCATTCCTTCAGAAAAGAGTCTGTTAACCTTAAAGGGACATTTCACCGCAAACATCGAGTGTTTTCTCTCACTTGTAGTTTTGTTGGGGGACATATTGAATTTATTCAGCTTACTGCAGCTTGTTCCATAAAATGACTATATCGCGAAAATTTAGTATATATTGTAACGTCATTTTTAGAGGCCACCGGCGTTTCGTTTTTTTTCTCTCTCTGCGGCTCTCTGCCTCTCAGTCGCTGGATTTACATCACAGATTTGAGCAAAACTTGAGCAATATTTTTGAAATTTCGATGAAACGCACTGAGTGATTTTATGCAACTTCTCACTCGATGTTACGCAACTTTCCTCTGGCCAAAACGTCCCAGTAACCATGTAACCATGGCGATGGATGTCCAAAACATTTGTAAAATGTATTCGCAATTTCAATTTGATACAATTTGAGGGTTAATCGAAGCAGACACACACACACAAAGCAGGGCTTTTGCAGAGCTCCAGACCGCGACTGTATTTTTAACATTTTCTCTTAGATCCCTTTCTTGTTTGTTTTTGATTTTTAGCTCTTTTTTTGCGTTCAGTGTCAGGTACTTTTCTTGTAACATTTTAATTAATTTTTTTGTTAATAAGTTTAAAGGGCATTTCAAATTATTGAGATATAGCCTAAAAATATTGTGATATGGGGTGCCCAGTAGAATAATTTTGACATTAAAACTGCTCACAACGAGCTCTGTGGATTATCGTCAGTAGCTGGGTCATGATTTCTGGAAAAAATCATTGTTGTTGAGTTTTTCAAATGTATTTTTTGGCACTTTGAGCACCACAAACCGAATGCCATCTAGTTCCATTATATTTAAATGCATTTTTAAAAAACAGCTCTCCAAAAACTTTCCCAACATAAAGGCTCCCAGTATCTTGTTTTTACAGGACGACTTCCTGCACATTTTCTCCTTCTTTTATTTGGCGTGCTGAAGGCGCTGATGGCGAGCGGCTTTGATGTGATGATGTGTCGGCGCAGAGCAGCTGCAGCTAAATTACCTGAGAGCAGAGCGCCGACCCGCCCGACCCGCCGTGCCTTTACAAACCTGGGACGCACTTTTTCAAATACCATTACACAGTATGAATTTATTATTATATACTTGTGTTCACTCAGTAGTAGTAGCTGTATTTGGCGTACAGCTTAATGTTATATTGTTTTTTAAAGATTTGTCACCGACTCTGTTATGTTATCTTTTAAATATTTGTGGTCGTCCATCTTTGTTTTGCAACGGCTGCATAACTTTTCCCTCTGGACTGCTTCTTATGTTGGATATTATGAATTTAGGTACATTTGTTCGACATGTTCACCGCATTATATATTCACAGCCCAGTTAGAAAAAAAAGTTGGCTTTTAGAATAAAAAACAACTTTATTTAAAAAACTATGGATATGAAAATTTAAAAAAATCAGTGAACATATAAATCAGATGTTTAATGAGCAACATTATCTTCTGTTTCGTGTGCAAAAAGGAGTAAGAGGAAGCAAAATGCTTATCGAGTCCTGCCCTGATTATACGTCTCTGCAAACCATGAGTAGGTTACATTTGCACTTTTCATACGTTTGATATCGAAATCTCTAAAGTGACGTAATTTATGAGCTGATTTTGTCATCGGGAGGTGGAGGGGATGGTGGTCGGGACATGACTCCTAAAGTGTTTCTTTTTTCGACAAGACAGCCTTATATCCAGTTGGATTAGTGCCACATAAAGCATTGTGTTTTAGTGCGACTTCATGGCGTTCCCTGCTGGTATCATGTCGCAAACATGGTTGTTTTTTAAGCGAAATATTTCTGCGTGTCGTGAAAGGACAGTGTCATGAAAAGTGGTTGTTTTTTACTAAGATATCACTGCGTTTCCTGCCAGTATGACTGTTGTACAGTAATTTTTGTCAAATGCCATAATTTTGAGCCTCCGGTACGATAGTTTGACATTTCCAA
>NC_056475.1:1790088-1828008 GCF_008729295.1 Plectropomus leopardus | reverse complement strand
ATAGATCTACCTGCCATAGATCTGTGCGCCATAGATCTACCTGCCATAGATCTACCTGCCATAGATCTATGTGCCGTAGATTTGTGTGCCGTAGATCTGTCTGCGAGGGGAAATTAGGATGAACTGCACCATTAATTTTCTGATGAACCGGCGTCTCCCGTTGCCTCTGCACGCTCCCTTTATATCGCCACATTCTCGTGTCAGATTTGACCGTCTCGGATCCTTTTTTCGCCATCAGGGAGCGTCCGTGGCTGTCAGACTGGCAGACAGATTGCGGCTGAGTGGGTTTTGCCCTGATGATCTTGTAATGAGAGTGAATTTAAGAAGCAATCTGCTGCCCCGCTTTTTAACGGCGGACCAGTCAGAGCCGGCCCCGTTAATTCATCGTGCTTGATTCTCACAACTCGACTACTTGGACTCGTTACAGCGTTGACGGCAGCGACTGACGGGCTCGGACATTAATGCACGACACGCTGATGACTGGACACGAAACAGTCTGATGTCTGTTCACCCAAAACACAATTTCAACTGATATTTTAGGTTTTAATCCTTTAAGGTGATTTGATTTCTTTTAAAAACATGGAAAGAAGTGAGTGAGCAACTTAGAAACACATTGCCCAAAAACAAAACAAGAAATGAGTAAAAAGTTCCAAGAAAATTACATGAAAATAAGCACAAAAAATAAAAATAAAAAACAAAAAACAAACAAGAGAATGACCCCAAAAAGTTCAGAAAATTAAATATATATTTTTTCCTGTAACATAATTTGAAAAATATAATTATTATGATTATAAAAATGTTTTCTGGAAATTTTCTGTTGTCATTTGATAATTTTGTAAAAAATTTCCTCCCCTTTTTTTTTTTTTAATTTTCAGGTCATTTTTCTTCCTCACCTTTGTTTATTTTTCTTGCAATTTGTCAGACAAAACCACAAAAAATAAAATAAAACCACAAAATGTCTCCATACTGCTCATCCGAAGTAATCCAAGAGTCCTGAAGCCCCGACATGCGAAGTTGTTTTGAAAAATGTCACAAGGCAGGTTTCCATTACAGATTTGTGCAAAGCTTAAGTGATATTTTCGAATCCATGGCAAATGACTCATGACTATTTAAAAAAAAACACTACACATTTTTTTGGTTTTATGTTTGTTTTTTTTCACGTTTGAATCTTCGTACCATTTGCTTTAGTTGTTTGGGAAATAAGTGCAACGCCTTTTCCCCGTAAATCTCCGGCAGTGTTTTGTGGACTCTCCATTTTTGGGTGAACTATCCCTTTACTTGGTAGCGACTTAAACGAATTTTTCCCCTGACTCGCCGTAATGATCTGCTCTGACCTCATACCAAACTTCACATCACATTTCCTAATATTGCGTCTGTTAGAGACTCTTAAAAAATGTCTTTTCATTTGAGCTCTTGTGTCTCTGCCACTTTTTGATAATAATAATATAATAATAATGATAATGATAATGATAATGATAACTTTATTCATATAGCACCTTTAAAAACGGAGTTTACAAAGTGCTTTGGCAAATAAAGCAAAGCCGAAATGGGATACATAGAGAGCGAAACAACAACAGTCCTATTGAACACAAGCAAGAATAAACTGAGGTAGAATTACGATAAAATTAAAACCAAAAGACAAATAATCCAAGATACAGGGCGCAAAATGTAAATATAAAATAATACAAAGAAACAGACAAAAAAGCGAAACAATAAAAGCAATAAAACTTAAAATAAAAGGATATAAAATAGATAAAACATCAATTAAAAAGGTAAAATAAATAATAATAAATATGCAAATATTAAACCATCACGTTCTTATCTCTTCATACATAAACGCAGAGGGTCAGTCAGTTCTCAGACATCGATTTGGGTCCGTCGAATCGGTCAGATTCATTCGTTCGATGATGAAAAGCCTCTTTCTCCTCCTGCCTGTTTCTCTCGGCTCCAGCTTGACCCATTTCTGCTGCAGTTTTTTTTTTTCGTTGTAAAATGCACCAGCTCATCAAGACTGTAATTTCAGAATCACAGTAATCAGCCGACCCCCAGGAGATCCGCGAGTGTGAGGGAGTCTGCTAAGTGCCAGCGTCTGTTGCCTCACTCAGGCAGGCTTGTGACACAGTGCAGCCATCAGCTTCGCCGCTCTTCCTTTATGTCGCACGCCGAGACACATCAGAGCACGACGCGCAAACTCCAGTTCAATTTGTTTCTCTGCCCAGCGCTGCAATCCATTTTGGTGATGGAGCGCGCTTCCCGAGCGGTCCGAGAAGTGTAATTTCAATCTGTTTTTTTGTTTTTTTTTTCCCTCCTTGTCATTCTCTTATAATGCTTTTCCTTTTCATCCGCTCTTCAAAGTATCATTAACAGACACGGTGTTACATCAAAAGAGCCGGAGCTGTTTTTCATTTCAGACCAAATCATTTTTTATCAAAGTGCCAAAGAAAAAAGTGAACTAAAATAATAATTCAGTCGGAGTCGGTGATTCACTTTCTGTCCAAAGTTTGTTGTGTTTCGAGTTCGCCGCCACACGCGGTCAGAACCAGGCCTCGACCCCTGAGTTAACGCTCCGCCGTCTCCCTCCTGGCTGTCCACGAGACTCACGAAAAGTCCTAAAATCCTGGAAACATCCTAAAATTCTCAAAGTGGTCTAAAATCCTAAAAACATCTTAAATCCTGTAAACTTACTAAAATCCTTGAAACATTTTGAAGTCTTAGTAGTGTCTTGACTTCCGAGGAAAGCCCTAAAATCCTAGAAACGTCCTTAAGTCCTAGTGTGTCCTAAATTCTGAGAAAAGTCCTAAAATTCAAAAAACATCCTAAAATCTGAGAAATGTCCTAAAATCCTAGAAACATCCTAAAGTCCTAGTGTGTAAATTCCTAGAAAAGTCCTAAAATCCTTGAAACATCCTAAAATCAGAGAAATGCCCTAAAATCCTAGATATGCCCTTAAATACTAAACATTTCCTAAATCCTAGAAAAATCCTAAAATCCTAGAAATGTCCTAAAAACCTTGATATGTCCTATAATCTTGGCCTCCTAAAGCCCTAGTAGTGTCCTAAATTCCAAGAAATGCACTAAAATCCTAGAAACATCCTAAAGTCCTAGGAATGTCCTAAAATATGAGAAGTAATAAAATCTTAGCAATGTCCTAAAATCTTAGAGACATCCTTAAATCCTAGAAATGTCCTGAAATCCTGGGAAATACCTTTTTTTATCAACGTGAGAAAAAAGTCTCATGTCTCTCATGTCGTCTCTCGCTGCCTGAGAGTCAGTGATTCGCTTTCTGTCCGAAGGAGGATAATTTGACAGTTTATCTCCGTGAGAGGTGTGCTGGCTGCTTTTAGCTGACGCTCGGAGACTGGCTGTCTCATGAAATCTTTATTCTGCAAAGTTCCTGCAAAAAAACACTCAGATAGAGGATTTCATATTTGTCTATCATAGAGCGGTGGTTCCCAACTGCTGGGTCACGGTCCAAAACTGGGTCGCGGGTGAATTTTAAATGGGCCGCAATAGACTCACCACCATGTCAGGTTTGTTTGATTGGGGGCCACTTTTTCAAAATGGCAGGAGGCCAGGGGCCAATCACAGCAGCCCCATACATGTTTCTGTAATTTTAAGACATTTCTAGGATTTTAAGACGTTTCTCAGATTTTAGGACATCTCTACGATTTAATGACGTCTCTAAGATTTTGGAACGTTTCTATGATCGAAGGACTTTTCTAAGATTTTAGGACATTGCTTGAATTTTAGGACATTGCTTGAATTTTAGGATGTTTCTAGGATTTGAAGACATTTTTCAATTTTAGGGATATTTCTAGGATTTTAAGATGTTTCTCAGAATTTTGGACATTTGGACATTTTGGACACAAGATTTAAGGAAGTCTAGGATTTGGGGATGTGTCTATGATTAAGGACTTTTCTAGGATTTGGGGACATTTTTAAGTGGATGTTTGTAGGATTTTAGGGCATTTCTAGTATTTTAGAACATTTCTGGGGTTTTAGGACATTTCTAGGATTTTAGCCCTTTTCTAGGATTTTGAGATTTTTCACGGATTTTAGGACATATCTCAAATTTGAGGACGTTTCTAGGATTTTAGGGATCCTCCCCTGGCAGCTCTATTTTGATGCTGTTTTATGCACTCTGGCACCTTATGTATACTAAAAGTACAAAAACAATTACCAGTGTGAATCTCTTTATATTTATTGTGAATTAGAAAAAGGTTTTAGGGCCTAACAAGGGGCCAGATTTGGCCCGCAGGCCGCAGGTTGAGCATCACTGGTATAGCAGGTTAAAACTTGAAGCAACGCTGTGGTTTGGTTTAGGCGCAAAAACTGCCAGTTATGGTAAAGAAAAGATCAAGTTTGGTTTAAAATGCCCCTAAAAAACACATTTTTTGGGCTAAAAAGTTGCTGAAAAAACAGCCAAAGTTCCCAGGTTTGGTCCACGGGCCGTAGGTTGAGTATCGGCGGTCTGCCAGTCCTCAGCTCCTGCAGAGCAAACCGAGGGCCACTCGGCTGATTTTCTCATCTCAAACCCCGGCTGAGATCAAACGCAGCCGTCTTCTCCTCCTGATGATATTTCTTCTCATTTTTCAGAGGTCTCGGTCTGTCATGGGAGGCTCTGCTCAAATATCTTTAAAAAATGAGGTGAACTCGTGTGGGAAACCAAACTCACATGTCTTAATTTGACGCTGCAGCTTCAGACCTAATTTCCTGCTCTTGTGTTAAAGTTGCAATTTGCAGCAGCGTGAGCTCCTGCCCCCCCGCTGCGTAAACCTTGTTCAATAAAAACACCAGTTTGAATAAAAGAAACCCTAATTAGTGCCTGCTGACTGTGCACTTGTGCTCCAGCTAGCTAGCTAGCAGCGGGGTAATTAACGCACGGCCAGGCTGGCCTCTCTGCTCGCCGTTTCCTCCCTGGGAACGTGCTCAGCTGGAGATCTGAGGGATGATACGCTCGCAGCCGCGAGCAGCCGCCTACAAACTTCACTCATATCCTCATTAACCCTCCCTTGATACTTTAAGCTGTTCAGCTAATCCAGGTTTCAGGTTAAGGTTGAAATGCTAATAAGCTGCACTCGCTGGCTGGAAAACATAATCAACAGCTGCCAGAACCCTTAAACAGCCGTAAACAGCGAGAGGTCGATTTTATCCACCGTTTGGACTCTAAACAGCAATTTAAACATTTCACTTCACATTTATTTTACAGCCGTTCGGTCCTGATTTGCTTCTTTTTTTATCTCAGAATGGCTGCATAAGCTTTGTTAACAATGTATAATCCCTTTTCCAATTTAATGGATTGGTCAGTTTCCAGACATTCACATTGCTTTCTTTGCTACTCGCCTGAGTCGCACAACTTAAGTGTAAAACTCATTACACAAGAGCCCGTGGCGAAGCAGAAACCCGGCGCACGGTCACATCCACACTGCAGCGTTTCACCCCGAACGTCTCAATCCGACAGCAATACATCCGACAGTGGTTAATATTAAACTGTACGCACATTTATCTTTATTTCTGACTTTATTTTCAATGCATTTTTCTCCAGAGGCCCGCTGTTATGGATTTCCTGCTGAACAAACTCAGTCCATGATATTAAAGGGATAGTTCAGATTTTTGTTGTCGGGTTGTTGAAGAACACAAGATTTCTTTGTTTTTTGGTTCAAACATCAAACAGACAATAAACATATTAAGAGGAAGAATAATAATGCTAAAAATAATACGTAGAATAATAATAATGAGAAGATAAATAAGGCTGCAACAATTAAGAACTTAATTGTGGAATAAAAAATTACAAAAAAATATGGTAGAGATACTCTATAAACTATGATAACATGTGCTGTACAAAGCTGTTTCAGAATAAGACAGCTGTGCAGTTTTGTGCAGAAATGTTTTTGGCAGTGAATGTGCAAATAATAGTTTCTCTGATTTTAGGACATTTTTTAGATTTTAGGCCTTTCTAGGATTTTAGGACGTTTCTCGAATTTTAGGATTTCTTAAAAATTATTTTAGGATGTTTCTAGGGTTTTAGGACATTTCTAGGATTTTAAGACATTTCTGGTATTTTGGGACATTTCTGGTATTTTGGGACATTTCTTAGATTTTAGGACATTTCTTGTTTTTTTTAGGACATCGATGGCTCTATGTTGATGCTGTTTTATGCACTCTGGCACCTTATGTTTACTAAAAGTACAAAAGAAATCCCCAGTGTGAATGACTTTATCTTTAATGTGTATTATTAAATGCTTAAGGGCCATCCAGCAGCCTATCAGGGGCCACATGGTCTCATTTTTACATACGTTTATGTACGTTTAATATGAACATTTGTAACATTATGATAGAAAATAAGGAATAATAAGTCCTTTTTAAAAAGATACGTATTGTGCACAATGAAAGCTGTTATTTAGTGTTCTTATGTCACGATATGAGTCATCATTTTCATCGAGGTCAGTGATGCTCACCTGCCAGGTGAGGTCCGTCCTCAGCTCGTCTGAGAGCTGCCGTTAATGTCTCGCTGTTTGCTCACGCTGGCATTTATCCAGCGGCAGACATGAGGCCTCAGTGATGGCGGCTGTCGAGCTGCGGCTCCTTGGCCCCGGACCCCTGCATTGACGAGGCTGCCATCAGCAGGCCGAGCGCGGTCACAGCGGCCCCCCCGTGTGCCGCCCCATACCGGCCCCGCACATCGCTGCCCATTGTTTCCTGTTCACAAATAAAGCAGGAATTAATTAGCCAGTTGGCACGAGTCTCGGTGCCGCCGTGTCAGAGCTCGCAGTGCCTCATCCCTCAAGCTCGGTCCGCCCGCTGTGAGAGCGGAGCGGCGGCATGAAGCCTCAGGCCTCTGCCAGCGATTCAGACCTCAACGCTCGCTCAAACACGCACGAGCAGCGCTGCAGTGGTGACATCTATCTCACCAAAACTCCCAAAAACACAGAATAATGCGTCTCAGTCAGACTTCCTCTCATAGGTCATCTCAGGGTCGTCTCCAGGATCTGAGGATGTTTGGGATTTCGCCCAGACCGCATAGAGGATCCTCCTTTTTTAAAACAAGCTCTATTTTGAGGCGTTTTTATGCACTCTGACACCTCATTAACCCTGAAAAAAAAACTTAAATTATGAATCATGTTAAAAATATGTGTAGTTTAGTACTGAGAAGAAACAGCTGTAGTCAATTAATAAAAATGTGTTGACTACAGCTGGAAAAATAATCTGTGTGTTTGAAAAGAGCTGAGGAATCTAACTAAGAAACTTTACTCAAGTTTAAGTATGAACAGATTATTAGAGCCGGGGCTTTTTATCATGATTAGGGACCGTTTGGTGATTATGACAAATAAAATAATCCTAAATACTGGTAAGGGACTTAAATCTTTTATTTTTGTTTGGAAGGTTTTTTTTTTCTTAACTTTTACATTTTTTGCTGATTTATTTTTATAAGTTATAAAACTTTTTGGTGATTTTAAAAAGATAATTATATTGGCTTTTTTTTCCAGTGATTTTTTTAAATTTTGGCTTTTTATATTCTTAAAAACTTTTTTTTTTTTTTTACTTTTGTTGATTTAAAAAAAAGCCGGCGATTTATTTTTTCATTAATCTTTTTAGTGATTATTTTTGTTTGTTTTTTCTTATGATTTTTTTTTTTTTGATGGCGATTTTTCTCCTGAAAACTTTTTGTGAACTATCTTATTTTCACATTTTTGTCATTTGTTTTCTTTTAAATTTTTGTTGATTTATTTATTTATTTATTATTTTTTTGCCAATTTGTAAAGAAAATGTGCCCTCCAAACTCGCGGGCACATCAAAATAAAAATTCCCCAAATTACACCATTTATAAAAGCCAGAAAATTCTCGTTGGCTTTATAAAAATCTGACTGTCCTTAAAAACATCAGGTGAGGTGAAAGCTTCATGTATTTTCTCTAACTCACTTGGGAAGGCTCAAAGAAAATTGTGTGTAGTTTTGTGGAGGGTCAAAAAAAACGCAAAAAACAGCCACCATCCTCAGCTAATAAATTAAAAACAGTCCTTTAGGTGATATTTATATCTATAAAACATCGTGGGCTGAAGCCTCGGACGCCGCGGCCTCATGACGCCTCTGAATCAGCTCCTCTCACGTCCATCAGTCTGCGGGGAAAGTAGGTCAAACTGGCGGGACTTGAGGTGCTGAGGACAGCGAGACAACGATTTTCAGACTTTTATTGTGGAAATGCATCAAAAGGAAACATGCAGTCATTATCCGCAGATCAGCCGACACCTGCAGCATCCTGTCGCACGTGTTTAAATGGATCTCACACATGCACAAACACATAATCACGTTCACTTTGTCACTTCGGCATTGTTAAATTTAGCCGCCGTGCTTAGCAGGTGTAACAGATGTCTGCGAGCTGAGGCCTGCGAGGTGTTCCCGCAGATCAGAGACGACGACGCCGCCGCCGCCGCCGCTGTGTCTGATTACTTGTCTGCCGTCATGGAGCTCTGCTCTCTGCGTCGATCTCTTTCTCTGCTTCTCCCCAGAGCAGCCACGGGGGACCGCCGCTGCCTCGCTCGCTCTTTGTTTAGTTTTTGATTCAGCAGCGAGCCGCGCAGCAGCCCGCACCCCCCCTCAGATGTACTTATTGTTTGCCCGGATGCTGCGTCGATTAAGGCCGCTAAAAGCCCCTGACCTCAAAGTCTCAGACGCCACCACGAAATTGGATTTTAGACAGGGGAAAGTGTCGGCCGCGATAATCCAGATCTCTGTCTTTGTCCTCATGAGACTCGAGCTTCAGTGAGAGGTGCAACATGAGAGCACTCCCCAAATCAGCTCTCAGCCGCTCACATTACGACAATTTCTAATATTATCAGCCCATAAAATGTCTGTTATCAGCTGTTATCACGACCATTATAATGCAGACAGGGCTGCACCTACCAGAATTACTCGGGTTTATTCTGAAAATGATCATCGTTTGGTGCTCAGGTTACCTTAAATTAAATAATATAATAATATGAGGGCCCAGGGGTTAGGCAGGCATGTTTTCTTCAAAATTTATTTAAAATTTTTTGACTGTTTATTCTTAAAACATTTTTGGTGTTTGTTTGTTTGGGTTTTTTTTGTTTGAATTTTTTGGCAATTTCTTTCTACAAAACTGTCTGGCTTTGAAGCTTTTTTTTCACAAATTTTCTTCCTAAATTATTTTATTTTATTTTGGTAATTTAATTTAAAAAAAACAATTTCTTTCTTTTAAACTTTGATTATTTGTTTTCTTAAACATTTATGGGTTTTTTTTATCATTATTATTATTATTTAAGATTTATTTTAAAACCATTTGCATTTTTTCAACTTAAATTTTTTGTTGATTTTAAAAACCTTTTTGGTCATTTTTTGGTCATTTTTTGTTTTTTCAACATTTTTGGTGATTATTTTCCATTTAAAATTTTTGGTGATTTTAAAAAACTAAAAAGAAATTTCTTAAACTTTAAAAATTTTTGGTGTTTTTTGTTCTTTTTATTTTTTTTTGGTGTTTGGTAAAGAAAACTAGTTCTCCAAATGTGCAGGCCTGCCGAAATAAAAATCATCCAAATTACACCATTTATCACAACCAGAAACTGTAAAAGCAGAAGTTGTTGTTCATTTTTTAAAATTTCCGCTGGTGCTTGAACACATCATGTGGGACGAACTTGTGGCATTTTTTTTGTATTTTTGTATCTCTGGGGGAGGTCAAAAAAGTCCAGCGACCTCCTTCCTCTGAATTTTTTAAAAAAGGAAAAAGAAACACCACGAATTACAACTGATGAGCTCTTTGATTGTGGATTAAGTTATCGCTCTAATGATGCCTCTCTATCCGTCCCCTCATTTCTGCTCTTCTTCTGTCTCCCCTCTGTCCCGTCCCGTCCTCCGCCTCAGGGGACACCACACAAAGGATGAGATCCGCTCCGTTTCCAACCCCTGCAGAATTGGACGCATATGCTAAGAAGGTTGCCAACAACCCCCTCACCATCAAGATCTTCCCCAACAGCGTCAAGGTCCCCCAGAGAAACCACGTGCGCCGTACGGTCAACGGGCTGGATACGTCGGGCCAGCGCTACAGCCCGTACCCCTCCTCTCAGGCCAGCGCCAAGACGGGCCTCCTCGCCATCATCAAGGTGCCCACGGTCAAAGGCATCCTCAAAGATTTCGACGGCAGCCGCGCTCGCTTGCACCCAGAAGTCATCATGAACCCCCCCGCCGGACCGTACCAAGTGGCTTCGACCAGCACTTTAAACCACCACCCACCTCTGCCGAACCTCCGGCTGCCGCAGAGCGTCCCGCTTCAACCGCAGGACCCACCTCAGACTCTACACATGCCCCTCCCCCCGCAGCAGGGTCACACCCACAGCCTCAGACACCCTCCCCCGATGGCCCCGCACCCTCAGGGCCCGCCCAGACTCCAGACTCTGTCTCAGCACCCCGCCCTCGGCCACCCGCAGGGGCCCCCCGCCGTCATGCTGCAGCAGCAGCACCTCCAGCAGCAGCCGCCGCCCAGGAAGCTGCCGGACGGCGACGCACCGCCTAATGTTACCGTCTCTACCTCAACCATTCCGCTCTCCATGGCCGCCGGGCTGCACCAGGGCCGCCAGGCCGACCTGAGCACCATCGTGCATCAGATCAACCAGTTCTGCCAAGCTCGGGCGCAGGGCGCGGGCGCCACCTCCATGTGCGAGGGCCAGATCGCCAACCCCAGCCCCATCAGTCGCAACCTGCTCATCAGCGCCTGCTCCAGGGTGTCCATGCACAGCAACCCCGCCACCCCCGGCTTCCCCCCGCCCAACTGCATCATCGGCCCTCAAGAGAAAGCCGCGGTCCCGGCGGGAGCCCACCCGCCGCACAGCGTGGCGATCATGAACCACTTGCCTTCCAACCACACTGATCTCAAGCAGCAGCAGCAGCAGCTGCAGCAGCTGCAGCAGCTGCACCAACAGCAGCTGCAGCACAACGTGCAGCAGCAGCAGAAGATGCGCTCTTGGAATCAGCACCAGTTGGGCCCCCACGTTCAGAACGGAGGGGCCCACCTCTGCAAGCAGCCCTCCAGGGACCCCGCCTTCCATTTTAAGGGCATGGGCTACCCTGCAGAGGTGTGTGTGGGTCAGCCTTACACACTGAAACCTCCCGTAGAGAGGCCCACCCCGAGTCCCCCCGTCAACAGCGGCATGCCGGGCCCCGTGGCCCACTACACCAACGGCCACTACTTCCAGCCCCACATGTGGAACAGCAGCATCCTCCCCACACCCAACAGCGACAGCTCCGGCTCTCAGGACATAGCCATGCCATTCCACGGCGCGGGCCCAGGGGGGTGCACCGCGCTGGACTGTGGCGGGCCCCCCGGGGCCCCCCATTACAGGCTAGGAGCGAGCTCCTCCACCTCCTCCTCCTCCTCCGCCCAGACTAATCTGATGCAAACGGCAGATTACTTGGGTGGGGACTTCCAGACGCCCTACTTCCGCGATCAGAATCTAGGGTTGATGGGCAAGATGCACAGGCCTCCTCTGAGCAGGGGGGGTCCGGAGGTCGGGGACGGCAGAACCGCTCTCATCCAGCACCCAGGGTACAGATAAGCTATGGCCTTGTCTCCGCACGCTGGAAAATCCGACACGTTGATCTGACTTCAAACAATCCAGGAAACTGATTACCTAAAAACAGGAAAGTAAATATAACCATAAATCTTAATTTAAGTTTACTTTATATCTAAATGTGAAGTTCAGGGTTCCCACCGTCATGGAAAACCTGGAAAAGTCATGGAGTTTCACAATCACATTTTCCAGGCCTGGAAAAGTCATGGAACTTTTAAAAATCCCTGACAGTTGTGGAAAAATCATGGGAGAGGTTTTTGTGTTATGATTTTTTTTTTTTGTGTAGCTAACGACATTATGAAGCGTTAACGTGTCGACGTGTGACAAAATTTTAGGAACGCCTTCTAAACCCGCTAGCCCGTAGGTTTGGGTGTTTAAAAATTTGGTAATTTTTTTTCATTAAATTTTTTTTTTTAATATATATTTTATTTTGTTTTATTTTATTGACATTTTAGAGATAACTTTAAAAAATGACTTTTTTCTCTTTAATTTTTTTGGGAAAGTTTTTATAGAAAACATTAAATATGGTAATTTTCTTTTTTTTTTCTTAAAATTTATTTTCATAGAAAACCAAGTTTGGAAGGCACATTTTCTTTAAACCAAAAAATAAAACAGCGATGTTTTTCTTTTCGTCTTTAAGTATTTGGCAATTCTTATATAAATGTTTTTGTTTCAGTTTTTATTCTTTTTTTGTTGTCATTTGTTGTTTTCGGAAACTGTGAAAACGAAATTACGGTTGGCAGTCCTTGAAGACACCGTCGCTGAAATAAGCCTGAATAGAGTTTGAATCTTAAATGTTTGAACAGCTCTGGGCAAGTGGGACAAGAAAAATATATATATTTCGGGTGCTTGAAAAGTCATGGAAAGGTTTTGAAATGTTTGTCCGTAAAATGTGTGGGAACCCTGTGAGTTAACTTGAAATTTTGCTTGAAACTTCAAATTTTTAAGTGTTAGCAACTTCAGTCAACCAAATTAGTCTGATTTAACTCGACCATGACAAAAAGGACTTTTCCAGTGATGAAGTTTAGAAATCTGCAAGTTCTGTTTGGTTAAAATGTTTAAGAAAATACAAATATGATTGACTCGTTTGTACCTGCAGAATGAAGATATTTAGTTTAGATATTTAAGTTAATGAAACTTAGAAAGACTGATTTGATTAAACATTTTTAAGTTGTAACAACTTAATAAAATTAAGTAAATATAATACAATTTTGAATAAATGTGACAATTAGATAAAAAATAAACCTAAATTAAGATTAATAGTTATATTTACTTACATTTTTCAAGGCAGTCGGTCTCCTGGATTTTTTAAAATAAATCAATTTGTCCGATTTTCCAGTGCAACAGTTATCAAACCCCTTTGTTTAGTCTTAAGAGGAAACACGTGAATAAATTCATAACTTAAACAAATGACCGCTAAAGTTAAAGAGGGTAAATTAATATATTTAATGAAGATCAGTAGGTTTTTTGTTCTTTTTTTTTAATACATCTTGCAAGTGATCAATTGCTACTTTTGTTTTTGTTGATGAGTGCTTTTACCGGCACTTTAGGGAACTTTTTCGTGTGTGTGTGTGTGTGTGTGTGTGTGTGTGTGTGTGTGTGTGTGTGTGTGTGTGTGTGTGTGTGTGTGTGTGTGTGTGTGTGTGTGTGTGTGTGTGTGTGTGTGTGTGTGTGTGTGTGTCATTCCTCTCCTGTACTATCTGTGTGCCTGGATCACAACAGATCCTGTTATTTCTACTTCAGATCTTCTGCTAACGTTTTCTTATGCATGTAAGAAAAAGATAGAGCCCTCACTGAAAAACTGTAACATCTACTGATTTTTTAAAATATTTTTTTTCGGGGGGTCATGTCAGGAATTTTTGGCTCAGACTAGTTTTGAATGATTTTAATTTTGGTGGAAACGCTACAAGATTAAACAATCATTTAAGGGCAGACGAGACGACAAAGTACAGCTAGAAAAACTTGCAGTATGCACATGTACACATCGGTTTTATTCTTTTTGGATGTAATTATTTATTTGTATTATACGACTGTTCAATACTGATTCCTCTCTGTCAGTTAAAGGGTCAGTTTGGTGTTTTTCAACCCGGACTATTTTCTCTGTTTTTGTGTCTAAGTCACTTATGGCAATTTTTGTAATTGATCCAGTATTTAGCGAGGCCAAACAGGCTGCGATGTCACTACTTTGGGGCAAAAAGTGTTTGTTTTTGTCACTGACAGGCTCAGATTGTTATTCTAAGTATGTGACAACTTAATAAAACAGAGGTAAGATCATTTTTTTAACCAGAAACAGCCCCAAAGTCACTATAGTCAAAAACACCAGAGTCCATTTAAATAACCAGTAATTTTAGCGTGTATAGAAGCAGCATATTTTCACATCAAACTAGGTGAATTAAGGGTTAATTCAAACCAAACCAGAGTTGGTGATTGTTGGAAAAGTGGAGAGATGAACCAAGATGTTTTTGTTGTCAGTTTTATTTTGTTTCTGTTCACAATGATAAAATGAATGTTTATTTCTGGCGGTTTCGTTGGTGGTGATTTTGGGGCTGTTTCCGGTTAACACTTAAAATTCCTTTTAAATAATGTTAACACAAACGTGTTGGAACAGCTTTATTCTTAACGTGTTCATAAATATGATAATTACGTACATAACGCTTGAGAATTTATGTTAGATAATGTGAAAAACTGAGTTAGAACAAATTAACTTGTATTGGTTATAAACCTAAAAATGTGTTTTCATAAATATGGTAATTAAGTATTTAATTACCATATTTATGAACACACATTTGATTCCTCATAAAAATTAAGATTTTCACATTATTTAAAAGGAATTTTTAAGTGTTATGTACTGTTATGATGTTATAAACTCGTTTTTAAGTTAATTAGAAGTAAAAATGTAATTAGTCAAATACATTTTTCCACATTATTTAAAAGGAATTTTAAAGTGTTATATACTTTATTACTGTAATTCTGAATGCAGTCGATTCCTCATAAAATTATGTTGTTGCAGGTTTTTTTTACATTATTTTGCAGGAATTTTAACGTGCAAAACCAAACATTTTTTAGTGGATTTAAACTGATTGTGCACAAATACCCCTCGTGGTTACATTGCAGCTTTCACTCCGCACTGGACCAATTTCAAAAATTGCCAGATAATGTTTTGTTGTTTTTTGTTTGTTTTTTGGTGAGTTTTTGTTTATGGCTTTTGATTTGTTTGTGGTTTTTTTTTTAGTATTGACTGAAGTAATTGACGGACAGACGATCCATTTTATTTGTTTTTTTTTGTTGTTGTTTTTTTAAAGGAGGCTGGTAAAATAAGATTTTCTTCTCCCTGCCCCCCAAAAAACTCGTGATTTGATTTTAATTTGCTGTTTCTTTGAGCAGGATAAAGAAAGAGACAAAATTTGCTTACATTTGTCCCTTAAAGACAAAAACATGAATAGTGTCCAGGTTAAAAAACACCAAACTGGCCCTTTAGGGAAGCATGTAATCAGGTTTTTTGTACATCGTCAGGATCCAGCAGGGAGCAGAAATGTTGAAAAGGCGACGCTGTGACCTGCTGAAAATGCTGCAATGAATTCAGGTGTTTTAATCGAAAAACATTTGTGTCAGTGCCAGGGAGGTTTGGCAACGAGATTGTGAAATGTTTAGAAAACGTCGTGAACCTTAAAATGGCCAAAGTCGTGTTAATTAACAAGGACACGCTGTTCTGAAGACGTGCCATTTTTTTGTTTCCTTTTCAGATCTTTTTTTTTTTATCATGAAAAATGTATTACTTGAATGTTGTTTTGCAGTTATCGAACGGGGGGACGGTTCGTTACGAGGACGAAACTCTGGAGCTGAAGAAATAATCGTGAACGACGAAGGCTCGCCAGAGTTTTGATCCCGACCGCGGGAAACTTAATTTTAAGTTTTGTGTCGTTGCTACTGATTCTGATGTGAAGTCTGCTTGGAAAAAAGACCAAATTGATCACTTGCAAGATCACTCGGAGGTAAACAAACTGACTTTTAAGTTTAAAGTGAAACAGCAAATGCATTGTTTATTTTATTGTACACTGGCTTACCTACTAGACTACTGTAACTTTAAAGTTTAACGATTGTGTGTGACTGTTGCCTGCTAATGTGGGTAGAGTTAAGGGTGTGTGTGTGTGTGTGTGTGTGTGTGTGTGTGTGTGTGTGTGTAAAAGGGAGTGTGTGTGTGTGTGTGTGTGTGTGTGTGTGTGTGTGTGTGTGTGTGTGTGTGTGTATAAACACAATGACACCCATGTTTTGTTCACCTAACTCCCTAACAGCCCTTAAAAAGCCTTAAGTGTTTGGTCCTTGGACTTCCCTTGAAAACGAGCATGGTTTTAATAAAAACCCCAAATAATAATGAGAGAGAAGACGACGAGGAAACACAGAAACAGCAATTTTTCTTTTGTTTTTTTCTGGTTTTTATTTTATCGAAGTTTCGTTGAATAGACAGAGCAATTCCTTAGAGATTCTTTATTACGGAAAGCAAGAAAACACAGTAATATTTTGTAATTATACTATATTTTAGCAAGGTGTATTTACTGAGCTGTAACATTTTTCTCCCCGAGTTTCAAAGCTTCAGTTTGCAGTTGTGACTATTTATAATACTTGATTTGCTTGTTATTTAAATTTCATTTTCTTCTTTTGTTTCTTGTACTATTGCTGTGAAATGGAAGAAGGTCCACGAGCCTTTCTTTTGTGTCATTCTGTACGACAGATAAGAGGCGAGAGCGTGAGAGTTGTGCTACTCTTTTTGTAATATTGTAATAATAAAATAAAGTTCTAATTTATGCTTTGAGATGAGTCTGAACCGTCGTTTGGATGATGACGCGTGCACTTTGACGGGTTTCAAATTGCGTTTTGTTTGTGGAAAAATATGGCATTAGTTGGGAAATGAAATGGGGGCATTTTTGTCAACATTTGGCAGAGTTTTGAAAATAGTATTTTGAAAAAAAAAAAACAACAAATAATTGATTTATGGTAAAAATAACAACAAAAGAAATCTGGTACTGTGATGACATATAAATGTATGTAAATGTTTATATTCCCATCTACTTCTTTCCCAAAATGTGTATATTTCTGTATTTTGCATTAACATTTTTAAAACTGACATTTCAATTCATGTTAATTTTATCAATTAATTAATTTTTGCATTATTTTTAACATGTTATTTTAAATTATTTAATGGCATGTTGATATATTTATTTGGTTTTTTTTTGTTTTGTTTTGGGTTTTTTTTTGCAGTTTTAGTTCTCCATAATCCTGTCAACATTTTTGCATTTATTTTTAATATTACTTATGTGCTTTTGATGGCATGTGGATGGAAACTTGTATTTTTCTGTATTTTGTTTTTACATTTGTAAATAAGAAATATCAATTCATGCTAATTGCATGCAATTTTTTTGCATTTATTTTCAGGTTTATTTTTGGTGCATTTAATGACATGTTGATTTATTTATTGATTCATTTATGGGTATATTTTTTATTTTAGCAGTTTCAGCCTTACATAATCCTCTGAACATTTGGCAGTTTTGAAAATCTTATTGTGATTTTTTTTTATGGTAAAAAAAACAAAGGTACAGTTCAGTTACTCACTTATTTAATTGTTTAATTTGAGAAATATTTCAGTCATATTAAGTTGTCATTAGAGGGAAGACCTTCTTACCTTGACATCATATTAATTTCTGAATTAATAATTGTAATTTCATTTTTTATTTCTTAAAACAGAAATGTCGAATAATGTCACACTTAATCACTTTATTAATGCCTACATTTATTCTTAAATATTTCTGGTGCATGTAATGACACATTGATGTATTTTTTCGTTGTTATTTTTATGTTTTTTTTTGTTTGTTTGTTTGTTTTGGTTTGGGCTTTTCTGACATTTTCAGCTCTCCACTGTAGTTTTAAAACAGGCTGACAGCAGTTTAACTACTCTCATCCTGTCTGACACTTCAGGTCGGCGACTATTTACAGATTCTTACATCATCAGCCTAATGAGCGGCCGAGCGGCTCTGAGGGCCTCGGCCAGGTGTAATTTGTAACGTGAGACAGCTCGTGCTGAAGGTGGCGATTGTTGCGCCAGTTGCTGTGCTTCGATGCCATTTATCAGAGGCAGCCTCTGCCAAATGGAAACAGGAAGTGGAGTTGACGAAGCAAGCTGTGAAATCCACAGGACTCTGTGGCTGCAGTAGATTTAACTCGTCTGGCTGTGATGAAAATGGGACTGGTATAAAGGGCGCGCAGCGGGAGGCCGGGATCAGCACCTTCCTAATCAGTGTTACTCCGTGAAGGATTGGGCGCCATGTCAGAGGTGCCGGCAGGTTGGCCTCCGTGCAGAGAGGAAGTGCATCCTGTTCAGGTGGAGGCGCAAACAGCAGGTGCAGAAAACTCTGGATTAGACGTTTAAAGAGACAGTTCACCCCAAATTCAAATGTGATTCCTCCTCCACGTCTAGATAGTTTTGTCGTGAGCTGCAGAGTGTCGAGATATCGGCCGGAGAGACGTCTGCCTTCTCTCCAAGATAATGGGACTAAATGACACTCGACTTTTGTTGCTCAAAGTGCCCAAAAAATATACAACAGCAATGTCTCTTTGCAGAAACCCACCCAACTGTCTCACCTCACCGTCCATGAGTAGATGCACGCTTCCTTCTGCAGCAGTGTCACCACTGGAGGGTGTAGTTCGGTAGAAAGAAAATAGTTCCTACATGAAACTGTTCGCAACAGGGTCTGTGGATTCTCTTGAAGATGTTTTTGGTTTGTTTTTTGCTTGCCATTTGGTACTTTTAACCCTATAACACCTGAGCAAATTGGCTAGATATCTTTAAAAAAAAAAAAGAAAAAGAAATTAGAAAAAATACGAAAAAATTACCTGACACTAGTAAAAAAAAATAATTAAAAAATAGGTTTAAAAATGACCGGAAAAGTGCTAAAAAAATTGAATTATTTTGTAATATGTAATTTTTCATTCATTCAGTCACTGTCCTTAACCGCTTGTCCTCCTCGCGGGGGGGCGGAGCCTATCCCAGCTGTCACTGGCTGAGAGGCGGGGCACACCCTGGACAGGTCGCCAGACTATCACAGATAATATGTAATTTCGATAATTATAAATACAGTTTTTCCCTGTCAGTTTTCCCTTGACATTTTTCTCTAGCTTTTTAAATATTATTTTACAAATCTAGTAATTTTGTGCAATTTGTGAAACATTAATTACCAAAGTGCTTATTGCCCTTTTTCCATGTTTGTTGCACTACATGTAAGATTTCGTTTTGTGGTGAACTGTCCTTTAAATTGATTTATTTTCTTTCAAAAACATGGTAAGAAGGCAACGAGCGACTTAAGAAGAAATAAGCAAGAAATTAGTAACAAAGAAAGTTAAGACATGAAGATTTACAAGATAAAAAGACAAAAGAAAAATAGGAGACATAAAAACATTAATTTATAAAAACATTAATAAATGGAAATATTTATAATAATTCTGCAACATACATTTTCTTGACATTTCTCCCTAGCCTTTTTAAAAATATTTTTCTAAATTTACTTTTTAAATTTGGGGAACATTTCCGGCCAAGTTTAGAGAGAAATCAGACCATGTTGCCCGAGGTGTGATAGTACCTGGAAAAACGTGTGAAAGGTGTCTGAACGCAGCAAAGAAAAAGTGAAGTCAGTCCAGGTTTCAAAGGGTTAATGTAATTCAAATGCGTGACTTGGCAATTACTTTCAGCTTTGATAAATTGTACTCTTTCACACCATCATGTCAGATAAACGCGGTGAAATATTGCCTCAGAGACTAAATTTAAAACTGAGCCGTTATGGGAGCACCGGTCAGTCTGCGAGGCCGTTCACACACTGTGCAGTTACATTTCTCGGGGAAGTGAGACTGAATTCTGTCTTTAGGTCTGAATGCCTCGATGCTCGGGTCAGTCAGCCGCAGTGATGCTCTCTGGCGTCCCTTCAGACCGCCGTGGGGCTCAGAGGACTCATCTCTGTGGAGTGATGCGTCTGCCGCCGCCGCCGCCGGCTGCCCTCCATGAAGAAGCCCCTCCAGCTCCTCTCTGTGGACGATGGAGGAAGTGTTATGTGTCACAGAGAAATATCTGAAAAGCTTTAAAAAAAGACTGGTGTGTTCATGTTTGTGCACCTCTCTGCGGCGAGTTGTACGAGCCCGGCTGCTGGGCTCGATCCCAGCAGCCGGGATCCTCATTGATTTTGGCCAGGTTGATGTTCCATTTGTTCCAGTTGACTTCCTCCACTCTGAGAGGACAAGAGGACACATGCTCCAATTACTGTCTGCTGCGTGATGCATCAATCAGCTGTCAGAGAAGCAGCAAATTAGTGGAGGACACAGTCGACGCTGCTCACACCACTGCAGCTTCGGCTGAATCTTAAACATTTGTTTGTGCTTTGTTGTTGTCGTTATTACCGTAAAACTTTAATTCATAGCCCGGGCTATTATTTACTGAAATCATTGAACTCAGCAGGCTTTGGGACGGGTGGCTTTTAATTCCCGTCACACAAAACTGTTACTCAGCAAAAATGGGGAATACAATGAAATTACTTATTTAACCCTTTGAAACCAAAAACAAGGGACAAATGAGCAACAACAGAAGAGATGACCCAGAAATTACTAAAAAAAAAAAAAAGTAAAAAGTACTAAATGTTACCTGAAAATTTGCACACAAACATTTTAAAAAAGAAAAAAAACAAACAAGAAACTAAAACAAATTTTTTTACAAAGCTAGAAATGAAAAAAAGGCTTAAAAATAATAATAATTCCATAGAATAAATGTTAGTAAATAATATTCCTATATATATTATAAATACAGCTCAATGGACCCTTTTCCTTCAACTACTCTCATATATATATATATATATATATATATATATATATATAAATACTTGAATCAATCAAAGGTTTCTTACCAATGACAGTGTGACTGAATCATCAGTCACACTGGTAAGTTTATGACGTCAAGTCAACAACTTATGTTATAAAATAACATTATCAGTGTCAGTATACTCGCCTGGCATGCTTTATAAAAGTTTAAAAGTTTGCATTCTTGCTACAGCTAATAGATAAAATAAAATGTGCAACACCTAAAAGTGAATGATAACTTGTAGGAGCAAAAAAATGAAATTTATATATAGTCTGTATATTTTTACTGTCAATTTTTGACACTAATTCCATGGTTTTTGCCATTTCTGCTGCCCCGAAACATCATGCAAATGTCACAATTCGGCTATTGGGTATCAGCAAAATTTCCCCAATTGTTATTAAATTTATTATTATCAATTAAATGATGACTTTGGAGGGCCATTCATGTGGCCATAACTCTCAAGCACAATAAATACGATATTTCCGATGAGTACATGAATGCAGCATAATAATAACAGTAGGCATACCGCCATACCGTGAAACCGCGATACTTTCTGAAACGGTCATTGTACTTTGAAAATCTCATTATGTTGCAGTTGTACAGCCGTATCGAAAACATTTGCATTTATTTAACTTAATAGTTACATTTTGTTTTTTAGACACAGTTGGGTGATTTTAGAGCAAACCTGGCAACCCACCGCGCCGCTGCACACCGGAGGAGGCTAACGGAGCAGGCTGCTAACACGGAGCGGGCTAACACGGAGCGGGCTAACGTTAGGCCGAAAATGGATAAAATGTGTATTCAAGGATTATGTTGTCGATATCGATAGTAAGGCAGCAGCGTTATGAGAGGTCTGCAGCTCGGGAATCGGAGAAATGAACACCTTGACATCCAACTTTATCCTAAAACCTACAAAGAAAGGTAAGCGAATTTGTCTGTTTAGCTAACGTTAGCTAATGAGCTAACGGGGCTAACGGCTACTTAAACGGTTAGCTAGAAGTCTCACATTTAGGCTATATTGGATTTTTTCTTTATTTTTTCTATTTTAGTGTCACACTCTCCATTGTTATTACATCTTCATCTCCAAAAGATGTAACAAAATCAAGGACAAATTTTGTATTTCATTTTAAATCTACCTTAAAAATATCACTAAGCATTTTAAGGCGCTTAAGCAGGCTGTTTTTACAACAACAGTTTCATTTAAAGTTTAAAACAAAAGTTCTCACAACCACTGATTATCATAACTGATTTAACTCTTAAAAAACTAAAAAGAAATGTTCAAATGTTCTCAAAACATGGGAAGAGGGTGATGAGCAACTTAAAGACAAATTATCCAAAAATAAGTAAATTAGTAAAAAAAAAAAAAAAACCCACAAAAACAATGAAAGGACGTAGAGAAAGTGTTTGATGTGCATGAATAATTCTGTAACAGAACTTGAAATATATAATAATAATAATTTAAAGTACACAGGAAAACGACGTAAAATAATTTTAGATATACATGTGAAACTACAGAAGTAGCATAAAACCCAAACAAAACAAAAAAAGTAAAAAACAAACAAAAATGGAAATGACATTTAAGTAAATCCGACAAATATCAGAAAATCCTTAAAATGCCCCAAAATCCTAGATAGATACTAAAATCCTAGAAAGAGCCTAAAATCTTAGAAACATCCTACAATTATACAAACATCCTAGAAAATTTCTTAAACCCTAGAACAGTACTTAAATCATTGAAATGTCCTAAAATCCTGAAATGTTCTAAAATTCTATAAATGTCCAGAAATCTTAGAAACGTCCTAATATCTTAAAAATATGGGGCTGCTGTGACTGGCCCCTGGCCTCATGTCATTTTGCAAAAGTGGCCCTCAAACAAAGCCAGTTGAGTGTCCCTGCCCATAGTTTATATGTGTTTTAATGGTGCATATTACCCAAAAGTAATCACATTACCATCCATTAAGAGGTTTTGGGTCCGTGGCAGTGATGGGGCTTTTATTATGGACGTCTATGTGTGTCACATCATCGAGGACGCTCACGGCTCTCGGTGGAGCTTTTGGAAACGCGTCGGTCACTGATTGAACTCAAAGAAACAAACCTGAAACAGCGGCGACGGTCGTCTCCGAGCGCAGTGCCGAGTTTCTTCTCCACCCCGCAGCGAAACCTCCTCCTCAGACAGCAGGACAGCCTCTTCTCCATGTCCAGGATGGTGATGGCCCTCTGGAAACAGTCACAGCAGCTCGTAAACAAACCACGGCGGCCGTGACCGGACCCTCCCCTCGACCACGAAGCCTCACCTGCAGCTTCCAGATGCTGGTGCTCTCCATGGTGGTCTTCTCCACGGTGCGGTTCATGAGGGCGATGAGCATGTTGAGCAGCAGGATGTAGGTGAGGATGATGTAGCCGATGAGGAGCACGTAGAACACCTCCTTGTTCTCGTGGTCCTGCGTGAACTCCATGTCGCCCATGCCGATGGTGAACTTGAAGAGCTGCAGTGTGGTGTAGGCGAAGCTTTCGAAGCCTGGTTTGACGCACTCCTCGTCAGGCGCAACAGGAGTAAAGAGGCGATTCTTCGGCGGTGGTGGCGGCGTGCTCACAACAGTGGTGTTTTTTGGAGGCTTTATGATCAGGGTGATCACCGCTGTGGAAAATGGAAACAGACATTACATTTTATATGTAATTACTGTCATTTTTTAAAGAAAACAGGCTGTTTTGGAGGACATGTTTTCTTTTTTTTTTTTTAACTTTTTGAAAATCTTCTGGCAATTTAATTTTCGTCATTGTTTTGGTGATTCTTATAGAAAACGTCAAAATATGTTGAGTGATATTTCTTTACTTTTTTTCCTTTGTGATTATTTTTATTTATTTTTTGGCGTTTTTTTTAACAGAAAACTTTTTTAAAATGTGTGGGGAGTTTTCTCTTTTTTCACGATATTTGCAGATTTTTTTTTTTTCTTTTTGGCATGTTTTTTACAAAAAAAAATTTCAAATGTATTTATTCAATGAAGAAAATGTATTTTGAAGGTGTGTTTTTTTCGGAACCACCAAAATGACATCATTTATCACGTGTTATATTTTTTAAAATGCCGAACAAATGGGGCAAGAAAAAAAATGGAAAAGTTTTTAAATTTTATTATTAAAAATGTGTGGGAATCCTGTACAGTTTATCCTCCATTCATGACATTTTGACGATGAATGGAAAACCACCTGCAGAGAATCCAAAGAGGAAGACGATGTAGACGACCAGGAAGCGCAGGATATCACTGAGGATCATCTGTAACGACAGAAAAGAGACGAGGAGCGTCAGCGGGGAGCGCCCACTGTCAGGATGACCGTGGCGCAGTGCGAGCAGTGTGGACGACCTTCTGTATCATGATGCTGTAGATGCCCATGTGTCTGTCGCCTCTGGAGAAGTAAAGCATGTTCACCCAGCTGAGAGCCAGACACAGCACCAGGAAGCCCAGGTACTCCCGCCGCCCGAACAGGTACAGCCCGCTCGTGATCAGGAAGAGTCCGCCCTGCACGAAACTACCAACAGCAGAGAGCAACACTGAAAGACGGCAAATATACACGTTTACATGCACAGTGTCAAATATTTAGTGTTTCAGTGAAAACTGAATGTACAGTGCTCTGAGGAAGTTGGTGTTTTTCCATTTTTGTATTGAAATCTGTCATTTAAATGAATTATTATTTGAATTTTATGTAATGGGCCGACACAAAATAGTCAAAATTGGTGAAACTTATTTAAAGGTCTGGTGTGTAGGATTTAGGATGATAGATTGGCAGAAATAGAATATGCCGTATAACTTCAATAGGCTATTATTTGTTTAAACCATTGACCTCAACAGGCTTATATTTAAATATATTTAAATGAAACCCTTTCAGTCCTGGGCAAATTTTTTATTTTATTTTATTCAAAAATATGGGAAGAAGGTAATTAGCACCAAAAAAAGAGATAACCAGAGTACAAGAAAATTACTTGAAAATTTGCCAAAAAAAAAAAAGATAAAGAAAAACAAAAAAAAAAACAAAGGGAGAATTACTTGGAAACAAATCTAACAGAGTATAGTATTTTTGTAAAATAATTTAAAACATATATAATCATGAATATAGTTCACTGGACATTTTTCCTGATCTTTTGTTTAAAAAAAAAACATAGTTATCCACGTCTACTTTCTCAGATTTTCTAACGTTTATAGGGGTCTGGGATTTTAGGACTTTCCTATGATTTTAGGACGTTTTAGGGATTTTAGGACATTGGGGTCTCTGTCGGGGGGTGTGGGGGATCCTCCACTGGCATTTTTTTATGTACAGGCTCTATTTTGGTTGTCTTTTATGCACTCTGACACCTTATGTGTACTAAAAGTACAAAAACAATTCCCTTTACCTTTGATTTTGACCACGTGTGGGAGAAAAGCGTTCTTACTTACAAAAGAATCTCGTAATATCCGTCAATCAGCAACGTCTGCAGCTTCGGCTGTTTCCTCTTCATGTCTGCGATCTACAGGTTTTTGATAAAAACACATTATTGGAACATTATTGTTGATGTAAAACTTAAAAACACGCGAGGACTTACTTACCCCTATGAGAAAGAAATAGCAGTTTGCCAGAAAGGTCACCAGCTGGCCTGAAACAAACAGGTAACCCGCCAAGGTGTGTTTGCCGGGAAACGGCGGCTGTGAAGAAAAGAAGAGACAACGTGAACGTCGGCTCGTCTGGGACGATGACTCAGATCGATCGCTGTGTTTCAGCCAGCTCACCTCTCCAAATTTCTTATTGTAGGCTACGAGAGTGAAGACGGCCAGGTACATGAGGTAGACCACGAAGTTGAGAAAAAACATCCGACCTGCAAACGTCTTCCACTTCTCCTCCAGCAGCTGGCTCAGAGGCTCCGTCTGCAGCATCTCGTGGCGATTCTGAGAGGAGACACGTATATGAGCGTTTATAACGACGGCAGCCGCTCGCACTGACCGGGCTCGTGACGCTGGGACTCACAGGGATGTCACTGCCGTACACCAGGATCTCCATCACGGAGTTGTCCTCGTACGAGTCCACGGAGGCCAGGTCGTACAGCGAGCTGTGGACGGGCCCGTAAACCCACTCGGTGAATTTGCGAGACAAATGTTTGGTGTGACTTTCGTGGAATTCACGTTGCAGGATGTGTGAGAAAAGCTGCAGACAAATGAAAGGACAGTCAGAGCAAAATGATATCTGAGAATCACACGTTCATCCGAGTAATACAACGTTGAGACTGAAAATGTGGACTTGTCTACCCAACCAACAAGACTGAAGACCCCGATCCAGAAGCTCACAGGGCTCGCCAAAACATGAGAAAAACATCTGGACTGTCAGAGGAGCCGGAGGCCCCGTGCCATGGTCCCCAAAAAAATATCCCTTTTGACCAAAGCCTGTTATCTCAAAAACACGCACTGCTCAAAAGGTATGGGAGATTTAAAAAAAAAAGTATCAATAAATAAATTTAAAAATGATTAAATAAATACTGGAGTAAATTTTAAAAATAAATAAATGAAAAAATGTATAAATACATAGAATGTATAAGTAAATGTATAAGTAAATACAAGAATAAATACAGGAAAAAATAAAAAAATAAATGAATAAAGAATTGTACAAATAAATATACAAATAAGTGATTTATAAATAAATACAGAAATAAAGAAATATATGATAAATACAGAAATAAGCATATAAGAACAGAAATAAATTAGACTAAATTAATGCTGAAAAAAGTAAATTAAGTTATTAATAAATAAATCCAGAAACAAATAAATGAAAGAATACATAAATGCTGAAATAATTACAAAAATAAAAAAATAAATACAGAAGTTAGAAATAAATAAATACATATATATATCTGATAGTTATCTCTTTTGTTTTGTACAACTGCATTTATTTATTTCTAACTTCTGTATTTATTTTTTTATTTCTGTAATTATTTCAGCATTTATGTATTCTTTCATTTATTTGTTTCTGGATTTATTTATTTTTAAAATTCATTCATGGATACTTGTGTATTTTTTAGGGCCCCATACGAAGACACATTGCTCCGGAAAAACACACGTCCCAGAGAGAGAATCAGGTATGTGAATTTTTTTTATAATTATTATCATTTTTGCCGAATCATGACCTAGACCTGAACCTAAACCACAGTTACGTCACGTCAGTAATTTGTTACAGACAGCTGATGTCCTCTTTGTTGACAGCAGCGTCAGATCAGAGCTGTTACAAATTAGCGTTTGCTTTCAGGATAACAGGCTTTCAGACTAACTCCCCAGAGGCCCTCAGTGCCTTTTTGGCCCCAGGCCCCGGGCCCCAGGTCATATCTATACGTCTGTTTACCCCGATCTTTCCGGTCTTGGCAGCCATTTTTAGAGGCGTCAGTCCCTTGTTGTTCTCGATGTCCTCCAGCTTCAGCTTGGGGTGCAGGCGGGCGGTGGTCATGAGGATGCGGTCGTACATGTTGGTGATGAACTCGGTGTTGTGCGGCGAGTTGTCGGCCACCAACACCAGAGCGTGCAGCACCGTGTTGCCCTGAGAGTCGCTCAGCCTGGCGTCGGCTCGCTGGTATTCGCTCTCCATGAGGAAGTCGACCACGTCGGGCTGGTTGGTGCACGCCGCCAGAGAGAGAGGCAGCTCGCCTGAGGACCACAGAGAGACGCTGTTAACTTTTTTAACTTTATAACCGATTTAAAGTACAGACATGAACTTTCACAGCGGAGCTTTTAGACCGATGCCGGTAAATCCAAAATGTGTTTCGCCTTTTCTGTTTTCACTTGGATGTTTGATCATAGCAATACAAAGGACGTTTTTTGGATTTTTGGAAGTTTAGTCAATTTTAAGACATTTGTAGGATTTTAGGAAGTTTCTAGGATTTTGGGATGTTTCTCAGATTTTAAGACGTTTCTAGGTTTTAAGGAAATTTTTAAGATTTTTTGATGTTTTTCAGATTTTGAGACATTTGTAGGTTTGTAAGACGTTTCTAGGATTTTAGAATCTAGGATTTTAAGATGTTTATTGGATTTTTTGACATATTAGGATTTTAAGACGTCAAGGATTTTGGACATTTCTTGGATTTTAGAATGCTTCCAGGGTTTTAGCAAGTTTCTAGGATTTTAGGACATTAGGGACTTATCAGGGGGTGTGGGGATCCTCCACTGGCCCCTTTTTGTTTTTAGATAAAAAATCTCTATTTTGATGCTTTTTTATGCACTCTGGCACCTTATGTATACTAAAGGTACATAAACACTTCCCAGTGTGAATCACTTGATTTTTATTGTGAATTAAAAAAAATGTTTGGGGCCCACCTGGCATCCTGCTGGGGGCCAAAAAGGGCCTGCGGGCTGTAGGTTGAGTATCTCTGCTCTACAGTGTGCAGAGTGATGTTTGTGAGTTTCACACTACAGGATTGTTTCAAACCACTGAAGCGGAGGTTTTCTTTGTTTGAAGTTTAGGTACAAGCAGGATTTTGTGACAAACTTTGAAGCTGATCATAGTCCGCTGTGTAACTCGGGGACTCTACAAAGATCGTTGGGGCTCCAGAGCTGCACGTAATGTTTAACTCTTTAAACAATCGGAATTACATTAGATATTTTATTGTCACCGGCAGTGTTGACGCAGAGCTCAATGTGTTGCTTACAGCTGTTAAATGAGGCGCTAAAGACTTCCAGACTGAAGGGCATCTTGACAAAAGACACCAAAATCTTGCTGATAAAAAACATTAGACTTCTTCACTAGGAAAGAAAATTTAATACAGATACAGAAAATGTCTATTGCAAAGTGCACTGAAGGCCTCACGTGGTGACAATAAGTGATGCAGAACAAAAAAGCATAATCGCTGCTGCCAGCCCTTTTTAAGTATGAATATGTCGGCCTTGAAGTCAAAAAGTTTGAGCGCCCCTGTTTCATAGGGTCTTTTCTGAGAAGCAGGTCTACTGAGTTATTTGGATAATTTTGCAGAGTTTAAAGTTGGTCTGTGCAAACTCAGTTCAGTCCCAGACTTCCAGAGTATTCAGGGTTTCAGTTGGCAAATTTCTCAAAATAACTCAAACTGTGCATCTTGAAACAGGACCTGTGTGAGGATCCTGTGCACAGACGCAGTATTACATCTCGACAGATGGTGGCGGTGTTGTCTTAAAAATATCACCTCTGTTACGACCCTATAACCATCACTGTGCTCATTTAGTGTGCTGTGCCGTCTTCCTTTTTCTCTTAAAAGTAAATACAATCACAATTTTAGAAAATCCCCAACTTAGAAATGATGAAATTTTATTGCTTTAAGTAACTCAGTGTCACAATAAAAAACTTTAGCAACATACTAAAAATAACATGCAATAAAAAGCTTTAGCAGCTTACTAAAAAACTAAGTAGATGAAGTTTGTGTCCAGAGGAGGGCGCTCCTGCCTGCAGCAGCACAGACTCACCAAAGTAGAAGTTCGGGCCGTCGTGTTGCTGGAAGAACGTCCCGCAGGCTTTAGCGTGGACGTCTGCTCCTTTACTGACCAGCAGCTTCACATAGGAAATACTCCTCCTCTCAATGGCTATATGCAGAGCGGTCTGACCTGTCAGCCACAGCACAAAAAGAAATCTGAGAGCGCCGCTAAAGGTTATTCTCACAGCAATTCTGCTTCATGCTACAGAGGATTATTAGTGCCAGACATGACCTTAAAAAATAAAAAAGATTGTTTTTATTTTGCATGTCAAAAATAACGTTGAAATGTCAAGAATGAAGTCAAATTGTGTTTCTATGCTAATACTGAAATACTGAAAGTATGTTGAGTATTTCTCAACATTTCGACTTTATTTTCTCAATATTTTGACTTTTTTGTCGACATTTCGATTGTATTTTCTCAACATTTTGACCTTATTCACGACATTTCTGCTCTATAATCGTGACACTAAGACTTTATTCTGGATATGTTGACTTTTTTTCCTACATTTCAATTTTATTCTCAGAAGTTACTTTTTTCTCGATGTTATGATTTTTATCTCACAATGCAGACTTTATTTTCTGTTTTTTTTTGACTCTTTTGATTTATTCTTTTCTCATGCATAGCACCATAACTGAAAGTTTGACTCTGTTCTCAACATTTTTAACACTATTTTTGACATTTTGACTTAAATATCCAGATGCAGAAAAATCAATAAAAAATCTTCCACATCTGATTAAATTTTTTCTCATGCATGGCACTAAGTTAACTTTATTCCCGACATTTGGGCTTCATTCTAGACATTTTGACTTTTTTCACAACATTTTGACTTTATTTTCTCGACATTTAGACTTTACTCTGACATTTTGACCGTATTCTTGACATTTATCAGTTATTTTCTAATCTTCCTCCTTTACTTTGATTTTTTTATGCTCCAACTTTATTCTCAACATTTTAGCTATATTTTTTACACTTTTATACTTTATTCCGACACTTGAACTTTATTTTCTCCGCATTTGGATTTATTCTTGCTGTGCTTACTCCTCTGATTTATTTTTTTCGTATGCCTTGCACGAATATTGAAAGTTCGACTTTTTTGGCATTTCAATTTTTTCCCAACATTTCAGCTTAATTCTTGACATTTTGACATTACTTTCAACATTTTGACTTTATTTTCTGAATTTTATGCTCCATATTCCTCTGGAACTCTTTATGCTGTCTGCTTATAATCCAAAATAAGAAAAAACTACCTCCCCTCATTTTCTTTTCTTATTTCTGGCACTAATATTCTTCCGTAGCCAGTTTACCTTTGTAGTAGGTGCTGGTGTATGCTGCGTTCACAAACTCTTTAATGTCGCCCGTCTTCTCTGAAATGTCGATTAGCAGCTCCACCGTCTCGTTTTTGCCGTCCTTGAGGTGCAGCAGAGCCTTCATCAGGGCCGTTTTACCGTAGGACTTATCTGCGGGTGTAACGACACGTTCAGGGAGATAACACACAGGTCTACGCGTCTGACGCAGCTGTTGCATGATGGGTTTCACACTCACACAGAGAGTCAGAGAGTTTCTTCATGTTCTGGTGCAGGTACAGATGCAGGCCGTCCAGGTTTCGGACGTCCCCGCTGGCCGCCGCCTCAAACAACCTGTCGATGTTGAACGTTTTGCTGTCTCTCTTCCCACTTTGCTTCGCCTCACCTCGAATCCCTCTGACGACCAAAAAAAAAAACAAATTTTACAGAACGTGTTGGTCAATAGGTCGAGCAGCTTCACCCTTCACATTAACCCCTATAAACCGGAGCAATTTGGCTTATTTTCTTTTAAAAACATGCAAAGACAATGAGAAACAAAAGGGGGAATAAAAGACCCCAAAAATAGCAAGAAATAAGTAATAAGTACAAGGAAATTACAAAAAAATGAGTCAAAACAAAACAAAACCTAACAAAAAACCCTTAAAAATTTGAATAATTCTGGAAAACATTTTAAATATGTAATTATAATAAATATGTTTTTTCCCTAACTTTTCTCTTTTTTTCATAAGCCGTTTCCCCCGAGCTTTTTTTTTAAAAAAAAGAAATTCTACTTTAGTTATTTTCTCATTTTTCTACCTCCTATGGTTTTTTCCTTATGCTTAGCACCAACACAGGATTTTGACTTTAATCTCTTCAACATTTTCAACTTTATTCTTTCTACCCTATATTCTTGATACTTTTACTTCATTCTTGACATTTTGACTTTTTTTCTCAACATTTTGGCTTTATTCAAGACATTTTGACTTTTTACTTACTTACTTCACTTTTTTCTTTTTCTCTTCATTTCAACTTTTTAAAAAATTCAACTTTTTCCTTGACGTTCACTTGAAACTCAAAATGCAAAACAGTAAAAATCTTCCTTCCCAGATTTAAAAAAAAAAAAAAATTATGCCTAGCTCTAATTCTGAAAATTTTGTACCTGTACCATTTGTGGGGCATTTCTTACTAAGTTATTTATTGCTTTTTTCTCCATGTTATACAGAAAATGTTGCAAGTTGCTCAGGGTCAAAGGTTTAAATACGAGTGAAAGGCGTCTGAAAGCAGCACAAGAAAAGTGATGTCGCTCCAGGATTTAAATGGTTAATCAACACTGCGGGGCTCGATGAAGCATCGTGGTATAATGAGATCACGTTTACTGCGCATGGCGAGGCTCACTTGTCAAAGTTGAGGTTGAATCTGATTTTAGGTTGCGTCGTCTCCATCTCCTCCTGGTAGTCGGTGTCCATGGGAGCCTTGGGCGACTCCTCGCCAAAACCCAGAGCAGAAACCAGGCCGCCCTTCTTCGCCTCTTTCTGCTGCCTCTTCTCCTCCTCCGTCCTGTCGTCCGTCTCCAGAGAGAAGCCGAACATCTCCGACTTCTCCATCGTCACCTCGTGATTCAGCAGTCTGCGTGTAGAGACAGCACATCATCCACACAACGAGCACAAGACGCAAACTTTACTTTCTGTGGACCAGCACTTTCCATTTCATGCGTCAGAAGACAGTATAATAACTTTAGTTTAATTGTATAGCACTTTTAAAGTACTCATAGGCACTTTACATGATAATAGAAACAGTAAAAGCAATAAGAGTAAAGTGCTGTGGATAAAGGCAGAGGGTGGGGACGGTTCTCTACATTTCAACCAGGGATGCACCATAATGATTATTTCAGCCGATACGATAAACTGATAATTTCCAGGTTCTCGTGGCCGATAAGATACCGATAACTAATAATTAATTTTTTTGTTTGTTTTTCATTACCTGCAGGTATGAAAGGCTGAGATGTGGCGAGTACAGATGAATTTAATTTGTGCATTTTCTTTAAAAAAAAACGACATTTCAGACAAAAAGCTGGAAAACTGCATTTTTGTAAAAGAAACGGCGGGACTTTAACACAGTGGCCGCTTCCACGGTTACCGTAGGGAGCGTGGTAATAAACGACAGTATCGGGACCGGAACGAGACATTTTGGTGCCGTAGAAGAGACTGAGATTGGAATCACCTGTTGGACAAGAGAGCAGAGCGGACACACTAGCGGAGACACCACCATTATCGGTCCCAATAATTATCATGCGGCCCTAATTTCAACATTTCGACTTTTTTCTCCATGTTTTAACTTCTTCAATCTCGAAATGCAAAACAGAAAATTCCTTCCCTTATTAATTTTTTGTCTTATGCCTAGCACCAACACTAAAAGTTCGACTTTATTCTCCTTTATTTTCTTGACATTTCAACTTTGTTTTCTCAGCATTCTTGACATTTGGACTTTATTCAACGTTTCACCTTTGTTTTTTGGTATTTGGACTTTACCTCCTTTGATTGAATTTTTCGTACGCTTAGCGCCAATACTGAAAGCTCTTCAGTCTACTGAAAGTTTCAGACTTCATTTTTGACATTATCAACTTTGCTCTTTACATTATGACTTTAATCTCACAGTGCCCAAAAAATGATCAAAAAAACATAATGCCTTTCACTAAGACTGGAAGTTCGACTTAATTCTCATCAAATTTACTTTATTTTCTTGACGTTTTTACTTTATTTTCTCAACTTTTTGACTTTTTTTTTTTTTACTCACTAATGTTATCTAGACTGGCAAATAGCTCGACAGGTGAGAGGAAACATGCTTTGTAGATTTCAGGGTGAGCAGATTTTTAAAAAGCGGGTTTTTGAAGTGAGTGACAATGTTTGAGGTGTTATGGGGAGCCCTGCTCCCTGCAGCGAGGCGAGGGGACTGGGTGAGGAGGGTGAGGAGGGTGAGGAGGGTGAGGAGGGTTGTGGCAGCAGAGGTTTTGAAGGACTGTGGTGATGTTAGCTCATGTGATACCGGGTTTGGGAGTGAGTGTGCAGACGGTCAGCTGAATTTTAAAGCCGCAAACAACCAAAAATCATGCACAACTGTGTCAACGGGTCAGACACCAAAACGCCGGAGAGCGACTGATGTAAACATCTTTGTGTTTGTCGTGAGTCACTGTGTGTTTGTATCCGCTGCGTCTGAAACGCGTTTGCTGCAGGGAGCCTCGCCGGCCTTTAAGGGCACAGATCAGACATGTGATGCTTCGTGCTGCAGAGACTAACAAAGGAGAGTATTTACAGCCAGATTTCCGTGACAGCAGGACACACAACACTCAATGTGGCCGACTCCTCTGCAGAAAAATCACACTATATACAGCGTACAGAAACCGGGCAAAAATGAACATTATTCCTGCAAAGTTGATCACAATAAAATTATATTTTGGTCTAAAGGAGGACACGTGAAGGGTAACGGGAACCCAATCTTTAGTGGGTTCTTGTTCCCCTTTTTAGTCAGAAAATGGGGAATTAGTGACTCACGAGAAACTCTGTAACACTCCAAGATCATCACAAGAGGAATATGCAGCACAGCAACAAACAAAGGGTGGAAAAACAGAGAAGTGTGTCTTTTTTTTAGAATGGTTGGTTTCCTGTCGAATCCTGAACCACGATAATGATGCATTAGGCTTTTATTTTTTACAGAAAAGAAACAGTTTTTTAACACCTAAAGACAGCTGCTGCTTTTCTGTGGCGATCACGTTCAGCTGCTCTCAGGTGTGTTTAACCATCTTGTGAAGGGCTCTTTGCACGGGTGAAATATGGTTTTACCAAGAAAATATAAAAAACAAGTCTCCTCTAAAAATATTCCATGGCCTACTGTAGGATTTGTGCAAAAATAAAATGTCGTTTTTATTTAACAGGATTCAGTTTGGGATATTTCTTTAATCACTCTGTAAATCAGGAGATACTGTCAACAGCCATAAAAAAACATGAATGATGTATGAAAAAGCTCCTCTGTGAAAATGGTCTGAAGAAAGATGAAATTTGAAAGGTAGCTGTATGTAAGTGCTTTTGAAGTGGACATTTTTTTGGCTCAGTATGAGAAAAACTGATTTCATGACTAATAAACACCATGAAACCTCCACAAACTTCCACAACAAACAGGTTTTCTTAAATTTCATTTCTAACTGTGCAAACGGGGCATTAACTAATTACATATTCACTGATTTGCATGCACTCTCAGCACAAAAATCTGTTTAACAAAAATCCTGCCATGTTTTAGGAATTAAATATTCTAAGTCAGACTATGAATGATTTATTAAAAACCTGCTCTAAAAACCTTCAGATTATACGTGGGAATAAAACTGAAAAGTTTGATGTATGTAAGTGCAATTAAAGCTGAGATTTTTCATTATTAGAAGAAAAAAAAGTCATTTTGCACATTTCTAGACCAAGAAATAAAAAATAAGACATTCAAGGTCAACAGAGCAAATATTTTAACTAATAAATGTAACCATGAAACTTCCTCCGCTGATTATTTACAATATGACAATATTTTTTATATTAAAATATTTTTTAAACATAATGTTATGTTTAACTATGCAAATGGTGCATTATCTAATTAAATATGTGCTTTTTAACGCTGACCAGTGCCTGTGAGAACAGATCTCAGGCGCCTCGCCTTAAAATGATTGTTTGTTTTTAAGCGTCACATCGTAACATGATCATTGACTTAGAAAATGACCATTCATTTGAAGCACATGGTGCCGTTTAAAATTGATTAATTATGCACAAATCTTATAAACATAAATAATATAAAATATCAAAAAAATAAATAAAATCAATATAAAAATGAAAAAAAGTAAAATAACCAAAGGACCAAAGGTAAACTTAACGGTCAGCATTTAGACATTAAAAAAAAAAAATGCTGTAAAAAATATATTAAAAAACACAGGCACCCATATAGGACTAACACAACACACCTTCCTCACAATAAAAGCAGCTGACATCCTTTCTCTGGGTGTTACATTTACAGAGCATCTGCACTGTCACCGTTTTTTGCAAATTCCAAAAACATCTCCCAAAAATCAAGAAGCTCTCAGAGGCTTTATATGTTTAGATTATTTTGAAGAAGACTTGTATCCTAAATTTTTTATTGAGACGATTTTCCACCCACGCAAAGATCCATCCATGAGATGGAACAAGCATATTAAAACCTCATTTTTTGTTCATTAGTTGTGCAGAAGCAACTTTCTGGGCACGGTATACAGACGTATAATAAATTATAAGAATTAAAACACACTCTCGGTATCAGCGGGGAAATTGGTTCCCTCATTAACCCTTTCAAACGTGAGCAAATTGGCTTTATTTCTTTCAAAAACACGGGAAGACGACATGTTAAAGAAGTAAAAAACATTTTTTAAAAATTTAAAAATAAGTAAAAATATAAATACATTGATAAAATTGTTATTGTTATTGTTGTTAATATTATAATTAAAAATTTCTGGACATTTTCTCCTTTTTAAAAAACATAAATAAATAATTAAAACTAATTTTCAGGTCATTTTCTTGTGACTTTTTCCTTACTTGTTGTTATTTGTGGCACATATCTTGCCATGTTACTCGTCGCCTTTTTACTCATGTTTTTTTGGCAAAAAAAACCCCAATTTGGTCATGTTTTAAAGGCTGAAATGTGCATGAGAGGCCTCTGAGTGCAGCAAAAGAAAACTGATATTCTTTTCAGGTTTCAAAGGGTTAAATCTCATAAAAAATAACCACAAAACCAACCAGAGCACTGCATCATTTTTAAATATAGGCAGGGCTTTGTAATGCACAAAATGTATGATAGCAAATAACAGCGTGTTATACGTGCAGGACAATTTAATTCTGGTAAATAAAAAGCATCATTTAACTCACCGCGAGTAAATCTCCGCTCCTCCAGATCGTCCTTTTGGTTAAAAATCTGACCTTCAATTAAAAACGACAAAACCACAGTGGAGTGTCCTGCAGAGATGCGAGCGCGAGTCCTTCTGTGCTTCATACTAAGACGCTCATTTGGGTGAGAGATGGCAGGAAGAGGCCAGAGGGAGATAACGTGACACGCCCTGGAGAATATCAGCGCACATTACTGGAATCCTGAGTGCTTAAAAGGATGCCGTATTGATCATCTGTGCTCAAGCCAAGACGGCAAAAAACCACGTAGGAAGCGTTTTAGCGGACATGGACACAGATGTGCCTCAAGATGACTGTCGTTGTTTCTTAAGTAGCAATAATCTGTAGACGACGAAGGAACCGCCGCTGACACCGACTTGGTTGCATAAGAATTAATTTATTACAACAAAGTTCAGCATCCACCAGGCGCCATGGTCTGCCTGGGAGAGGATTCAGGACCAATGCGAATCTCTGTCTTACAACTCATGCAGGTCTCTTATATAGGTACAAGCATCTACACATTCATCAGTAAACATTCTTCACCTATTGTGTTCAATCACAAAAATAACCCCAAGGGGCCACAGTCCATGTCATTTAAGCCTAGTATCAATATTCTACTCATCTGACTCCGAGACGTAATCATCCCCAGACCTCTGACCTCAAGATAAGACCCATACAAACAAAGCATAATACACCTCATGACCTCACTAGAAACGAGGGGCATTTTAAATTAAAGGTAATTTACTGCAGCACTTAGCTGGGAAGAAACCCTCATCAGTAGAATAAAATAAAATAACTCTCTTTAAAATAAGATAAATTAACAACTTACCTGACTTTTCTCACTCGAGTTTGATATTTCTAAAGCGAGCCTGCTGTTTTTAGTCCATGCTTCCTGTGTGTCTACTGTGCGTCTTCAGAGTTTCACTTGCAGTACTGGTGTGTGTTTTTAGTGCCGCTGTGGTCCTGTGACTGAGCGTGTGGTTTCACAGCGTCTGCTGCCAGTGCGGGCTGCAGAGCTGCTGCTCATAAGATCATCTGACAGTTTCCTTTCTTAACATAACTTCCCCTTTTCACAGTTAAACAGGCCTTTACAGTGTGTGCTGCTCACTGTAAGCACACCGGGGTTTAAAAAAGTTCTGCAAGAGCAAATACGGGAATATGTAAATAAATAAATATGTGAAAAAAAACAAAATACTGAAATAAATAAATGCATGAATAAATACAGGAATTAATAAATAGACAAATATTAGAATGAATAAATACTGAAATAAGTCATGTAAATAGGGAAATAAATGCATCAATAGATACAGGAATAAATAAATAAATACTGAAATTAAAAAAGAAATAAATGCGCAATTGAATACTGGAATAGAGAAATAGACGTTAATACAGAAATAAGTGAACAAATACCTAAATAAATGTGAATAAATAAATGTAAGAGCAAATACAAGAATATGTAAATAAATATGTGGAAAAAAAGATGGGAAATGAATGTAGAAAAAAATGCATTAACAAACTTTTCTTTCTGTTAAACTTAAAAACATGAAGTTTATTAGTTGAGTTCTGCATTTTTACGCGGCGTGTTATTTATTTTGACATTTTATGTGACATGATGTCACGTGACTGAACAGGAGGAGGAAGTGATTTTTCTTTCTTTTTTTTTAAATTTATTTATGTTTTTCAAATATTTATCTCAGTGGTTTCAGGATCTGGTTGCATCTGCATTTATTAATTTATTTCCATATTTATTTATTTAAATTGTGGTATTAGTTTATGCACTTATTTC
>NC_056475.1:1714701-1789588 GCF_008729295.1 Plectropomus leopardus | reverse complement strand
AAAAATGTCGGTGCCAAAGTCATCTGTCTTTGATGTGTTTGGACAAGTTAAATGCTTCAACAAACACCAAGCTGAGAAGTTTTAGGAGAATAACATGAGCCTGAATGTGAGTTTGAGTCGCACGTAAACCTGTCAGGCGTGTTCAGGAAACACGAGGAAATATATTCTTTGGAGGCGCAAACAACGGCGGACTGTTTCTCCTCGACAGGTTTTTATGCAGCCGATTTCTTACAGACTTCTCAGAAGGTGAGGACTAGTTTGTGCTATTTGAAAATAAAAATATGTGTGTTAAATTTGAGGCATTCATGTGTCAGATGACTTTGGTGTCGACCCTCCAATGAAGACATTTGGATAATTAAACCAAAAACCCAAACTTCCCAAATGTCGGCGTATAACTGAATGTGACAGACCATGGGCAGAGCCTCCAGGACCAAAGCCGTCTTGGCGGCCTCGCCGTACTGCTGGTAGGCTTCGGCCTTCAGCCTCATCTTCTCAGCCTCTGCCTTTCCCACCGCTTCGATAGAAGAGGCCTCCGCTTCACCGATAAAGCGGATCTTGTCGGCCTCCGCCTGCGCCGTCAGCACCGTCTTTATCCTGGGGGGTGAAGGACGTATAAGGACTGTTTATGAACGTACGAGATTAACTTACAGGTGGAAAAAAAGCAGATGGTGAAAATAGAGTTTCAGTAATTTGGATCCATATTTTAGGTGCTTATGAGGAGACGGACAGTAATGAGCGATGTTGCATCTCACTGGTTAAGGAGCTGAAATTACCGTGAGCCATAAAAACCCGAGTCAGCTGCAGAGTCTTCTGACCCGAGTGTGAATGATGATCGTTTGCACTCTCATCGCATTAAAAAGCCAAGATGTTGGCGGGTTTTTGTGAAGTGGGAATGAGGCTTCAGAAAGTGATAAACTAGCAGAAGGAAGAGTCTCTCGATCAGTAAACACCTTGAAATACGACACCAGGTTTGGAACATTATATCCAGTATTGTTTGTTGCCTTTTCAGGAATTGATGTTGAATAAACGTCAACAACTTAAAATAAGGATAGTGACACTTGTGTCGTGAAAACATGTGAAACGTAAAATGACTCGCCGTCACTGACGTGCAGAGACTCTGAGACTGTTTGACTCACTTGCGTCCCTCCGCCAGCTGCTGCATCTTGTAGGCTTCGGCCTCGGCGGGTCTCTTCACGGTGGCGACGAGCTCCTTGTCAGTGCGGTCGATCTCCTTCTCCTCGATAGTGATCTGCTTCTTCCTCTGCACCACCTCGATCTCTATCTCCTCCAGACGGATCTTCTGCTGCTCTTTGGCCGCCTGCAGCTCGTACGCCAGCTGAGCCTCGGCTTTCTGCAGAGGCAGCGGTTTTATTAACACCTCCCTCTTGTGTTTGTGACAATAAATTCAGTTTGAGCTCTTTCATACCTTCGTGTTCACTTCTTGGTTAAAGGCGGCTTTCTGCATTTCCAGCTCTCGTTTGGAGTCGGCCATTTTTGTGTCGGCTAAGAACTTGACGTCCATCATTTCTTTCTTACACTCAGCTTCCTGGAAAAGACAGAAGATGATGACACGGAGACGGATGAGGAGCCGTTTGCTGGTTTTTCTAATGTCGGAGCTATTAGCTGAGAGCTCTCAATAACCAGAGAGCGGATGTTTTTAATCGCTCTTGTTTTTATGTCCTCTTACCCTGATGCCAGCGTCTCTCTCAGCCTCGGCCACGCCGATGTCTGCATCCCTCTGAACCGCGGCTGTCTGAGTTTTGCCCAGTGAGCTCAGGTACTCCACTTTATCGTACACATCCTGCAGGAAGGCGAGTAAATACACAGTGTCAGGGCTCCTGCAGCTTAAACCGGCTAGATCTAAGACTTTTTAAGACTTTTTAAGACTTTTTAATGCCAATTGAATTGATAAATTTTAAGACTTATTTTCTCCAGTGAAAAAGTTTGATTATTGCCATCAAAAGTTGAAAAAAAACCTTTTTTGAGTGAAACACATGGAAGACAATGATTACATCATATTATAATATAAATGTCTTTTAGGTTTAACAACCAAAGAGGGAAATATCTGGTACTTGGGTCTGATTTTCTTGGCAATTTTGTGTTTTTTGTGTGAGATTCAACTGCTTTGACTCCCATCGTGACAAGTTTAAAAAGAGGAATTTATTACAGTATTAAACAAAAAATTAGATGTTACCAATTATTTTGAGATTTTATGATGCAACATCAGAAAAAAAAAATCATAAAAATCCTACTTCCCATGTCTGAGTATTTTTAAGTCTTTTGAAAGATTAATTTCAGTAATTTCACTTTTTAAGGATCCGTGGGGACCCCACGTACGGTGAGAATCTTAAATCACATTAGATGTTTAAGAGACGAATGCAGGATGAAGATGTGTCGCACCTTGATGGTGAAGCTGAGGATCTCGATGCCCATGCGGCCGACGTCAGGTGCGGCCACCTCTCGCACCAGAGTGGCAAACTTGTCTCTGTCTTGGTAAATCTGCTCAACAGTAAGGGTGCCTGTAAGGATGGAAACTGTTGTTAGTGCCTTCCCAAATTTCAATACTTTCACAAAACAGACAGAATTGCAAGTACCGAGAAATACCTCGTCATTAGGGACCAAATTTTAATACCTGAGGAGTAAATCTTGTATAATGAAATATGTCATTTCTAATATGATAAAAATGGATTTTATGAAACTGATATCAGGCTTCCCACACATTTTCATCAACACAATTTCAAAACATTTCCATGAATTTTCAAAGCCTCTAAATAATTTTTTTTCCTTTCGTTTTTCAGCAATATGTAAAATTTTAAATAATGTCAGAGTCTCCAATGATGTGTTCAACAACCATGAGAAATTCTAAAAACAGTTATTTTTTTTAGTTCCTAAATAACATGTTTTCTTCCAAAAATAAAAATAATATAATATTTTTAAAAAAGAAAATAAATCGCTGAATTTTCTCAAGAAAACATGCCTCCCGAACCCGTAGTTTTCTTTAAAAATAATTAAGGAAAAAACATTTTTTAAAAAAGGTTTTCTATAAAAAGAAATTTTAAAGAAAAAAAACCCCACACAATTTTTTTTAAATGATTGAAGAAGAAAACAGTTAAAAAAAAAAACAACAACATGCCTTCGCAGGTTTACATGGTATGTTTTCAGTGTTAGCATTGTTAATATGTAGAGGCTACTCACCGAGGATGGCGCGCAGGTGACCCTCGAGGGTCTGCAGGATGACACTCTTGATCTCCATGACTGACTTCCCCAGGAACTGCTCGCAGGCGTAACCGAGCAGCTCATTTTCTGTCATCACCTTCACCTGGTGCCAGCGTGGACAAAGATCGTCAGCCGAACACACATCCACAAACACAGGCACGCAAATACAAATACAGGGTGTGGCAGGCATGAAATCACATTGTTCTTATCACATTTACACCATCAGTAATATGTAGAAAACAAAAAAAGCACGACATTTAAAATGGGAAGCCAACACACAATTAGAATTTAAGAAAAACATTTCAAAGTCTTAAGATAATTTTAGTCATGCAGCTTTGCTATAGATTTATCTGTGTAGTGATAAACTGCTTAAATTCGTATTTATACAGAAGAAAAAGGACTTTAATCACACTAAATCAGCTGCAGGTGCTGCAGACTGAAGGCTGCATACACTCAGAGCTGATCATTACAATAGTCAACTTGCCTGAATAAACGAGAACAAAAGGTTTATGAAAATAATATCCAGGACTGACATGGAGCTAATTCTACCTGGCCAGATAATTTATAATTAAATAACAGTTCCTGTTCAAGTTTTTGAGTTTCTCCAAAATCAAAACAGTGTGCACAAAATTACAAATATAACATACCAGCTTTGCAAGAACAAAAAAACTGTCCTTATCTCACATATAAATCAACACTACACAGTGACTGTAGTCACACTGTCGATGTGCCTGGACTTTAATATTGCAGCAGCTGCATCCTCGAGTCTAATACTTCATGTCAACGCTTTACATCTGTGATCAATAGCAGAAGATGCAAAAACGTTCCTTTTTCTCCTCAGGATCAATAAAGTTTTTCTGATTCTGGGCTTTTAATAACAAGCAAAGCATGAAAACTCTTAACTTCATGATGCACAAGGACATATTCCCTGTTAAAGGTACACTGTGCAGGAATTTTCAGCTACTGTTTGTCGACAGTAATGCCAGCAGAGGCGAAAGAGAAAATGAACCCTTGGCTTTGTCTGCTTGGCATTTGGCTCGTTATATTTGCAGGTTTTTTTCTTTCTTTTTGGCGCTCTAACCGCACTTTTTGTGGCTTCCTTATGGATGGTTTAAGTGTGGAGCCTGAGACCAACTTTTCTTAAAAGCTCCCAAAATGTTAACAAAGAAAATCACAATATCTTTAGATTCACAGTAATGCAGTGCCAATCACAATTCATCGATCTAGTGTGTGTTCCTGTTACAGGTAAAATAAAACAATGAGCACAATTATTTACAGCCAAGAGAATTAAAATAGAAAAAAACATCAGTGGGATCATTCACAGTAAAATGAAACAAGGGGTAAATCAATGGCAATGACCTGAGGTGTACACGATACACACAGGGACAGTCAGTGACAGTCAGAGAGGTCACTCATACAGTCAGGAAATCATAAAGAAATGGTAAGACACAAAGTTTTCAGGTGACGTTGCACTCCACCGGAGCTGTAAGAAAAGAGTGTGAGCTGGGTCCTTAGGCGAGAGGTCTGCACATGGTTTTCTGCAACATGCACTCATACCGACACTGACGGCAACACAAAGTCACGGGAAGGTGGACGTCATTCCAAGGAAACACACGCCTTCAAAAACAGAGCAGGCTGCAGGCCGGCCACACAACCACACACAGGCCAGGTCCAACAGACAGCAGGGGGAGCCGTGCCCCGGCCCACGCAATAAAACGTGTAATCGCTTTGCACTTAGCTCCTGACCTCCTACTCCAACCCCCTCATTCCCCTCGTGACCCCACCCTTCCTCCCGCCTCCTCCGCAGCTCCTTCAAGATGCAGGACTGGAAGCACAAGCACAGGAAATGTGGCAGAAAAAGAACAGAGTCTCAACTATTCCTGAAAGTATTTCCTCAATTTGCATTGTTGTTCAGAAAGCCTTTAACCCTTTAACAGGCACGATATATGTGCAGAAATATTTTTTGGTAACATCGTGTCCTGCCTCCACATTTAGCAACTTTCAGTTTTTTTTTGTTGTTGTTTTTTTCCAGGTAAGCCATTCAGGCAGCGAACACGCAGCTCGCCCGGGCGGCTGACCTGCCCTGTTTGGGGAATTCTAGCATGAGCAAACATTGCATTAGGCAACAATAAATGTTTTGATTTGTGTAACCAAAGTTTCATTTTTTTCTCATATAAACACATTACACATTGCTAAAGTAAAATGTATATAAAAATTATATTACGTAAAATGTTATAAAAATGTATCAATTTATAAAAGAAAAACATTGCCTTGTTATGTTTTTTTTAAATTGCAACAGTTAATGTAATATAATAAAAAATTAAAAATAAAAGTAACTTAATGAAATATCTTTTAAAAAATAAATAAATAAAACTATAACACATCTAGTCACAAAATCGTTTGGTGTTAAATTACTGTGCTAAATAAAATCAAGCCACATCTTAAAGTAAAGACTATAAATTGCGTATTATACAGTATATGCCAACTGCAAGATAAAAAACACATAAAATTCAGTCTCAAAAGAAATTTGGCGTTTAATGGTACATTATGATCGAATGCAGTGTTTATGCTGAGCAGCTTCCGGTTACCGTAACTGGGCAACTCAACCGATCGTTTGCTCACTTTTTCTCCCAAAAAATCAGGATACATCGTACTTTCACATTTGTACAAAGAAAACGTTTGTGTTTATAAGTTAAGGCAAAACGTCATGAGAACTATGTTAAGAATATAAATATCACAATTAAATATTTCAATCATTTTACAGAATTGTGATAATTATTTTAAGCACTTTTTTCAGGGATTTTTGTGTTTGAACTTTCCCAGTTTTTTTGTTTGTTTTGGTATTTTTTACGTGATTTTCTTGTACTTTTAACTAGTTTCTTGCTTATTTCTGGGTCATTTCCTCTTAAGTTGCTCAGTGCCGTTGGCCTTATTTTTTAATGAAATCGAGCCAATTAGCCCAGATTTTAAAGGGTTAAAGTTGTACTTCATATTAGTGTATTCTTTTGAATCATATTTAATCCATTCATACAATGTTTACTACACTTCCAAACGAGGGGGGAGGCCAGACTGGATATTATTCTCTTATTATTTTCGTATCGTTTGCACACTTTGTAATGAGGTATCTTATCTGTAATATAATCATTACATGTGCAATAAGGGGAATAAGGACTAACTGCCAAGAATAGTTTTTGCTGGGTTTTTGGTACAACAATCTGATCACAAAAAAACGTTACAGTGCCTGTAAAAGGGTTAAAAAGATGATTTGTCAGGTTCTTAAACTCATGTACTTTTACAGCAAACTGACCTGCAGGCTGTCAAAGTAGACACAAATACTTCTGCAGAAATTCATGTGGCAAAAAGTGACTTCAAGTCCACCTAAAACTCTGCAGATTAACATTCTGCTCCGGTTTCCTGAACATTCACTCTCCTGGTGCCTCCGTCTCAGTACAAACATGTGTCACCTTAATTTAACAGGGACACACTGCTCCTGTTGCCATGGACACACATGGCTCCACAATGGCTTGGGTTTAGGTTGGACCAATCAAACGGTGGCATGATGAGCCTCTCTGTGAAGTGAGCTGTGTGAGCGTGAGGGGCTGTTGGGCTCCAAACAGTGGGCTCATTGTCAGCATGCATGTAGGAGAACACAGAGGAGAGGAGCGCTGGCATGACTGCGGTCACAAAATGCAGAACTGATGCTCTTAATGAGGCGTCAGCTTTCAAACACACAAAGACACTCGGGCATGCAGACGGAAAAAAGGGCAATGAATGTGAGCAGAATATCAATGTAGACGGAAATGCAGAAAGTTATTAAGTTCCTTAAGAGAAAATCCACCTTAAATAATACTGTTTATCACTAAAGTTGTTGCTTAAAGACTGAAACTGGATTTATAATTGAATCTTCATATTCACCCAGCGGCGGTGTCACACGCCTTTACGCCACGCAGAGTGTCATGTGCCTGAAACTCTTTCCATCGGCTCACATTTGTTAATCTTATCACTTTTCGGATAAACTAACAAACCCGTTACCTTAAAAAGTTGTTTATTAACCTAATCTTTGCCTTATAGATTACACCTCACACCTAACTCAGCTACAGGCCTTCAGTTCAAATCTGCTCAGTATATGTACCAAATATATACATGATAGAAAAACATGAATAGTATGTCCTGTATGCCCTCGTACTTAAACTTAAATAAAACTAGTGCATCCTTTGCAGCTTAGTCAGACTTCTCAACTTTATCAAACCAAAATAATTCAGGATTTTTGTTCTGCATTTTGACACAGGTGCACACAAGCTAGAACGAACAGAACAACGTAAATAGTCTCTCAACACCGGAGACAAAAGCGGCAAAAGCATCAGTTTTAAAAAACAGATCTATTATAGAAAGGCCTTGTAATAAAAGCTGATTTTTAAGGAGCGATTTAAAAGGAGGTAGTGATTTTGTTAGAGCATGGGCGGAGACGGCACACGGCTCGCCGAAGGGTGCACTGCTCCGTGCTGCACAGCCACGCCCATCCAGGCAAAATATCACGTTTTTAGGGAGTCTCGGGACGACAGTCCTTGATACTTAGAGTGCAGGTTCTGTACTTCAGCAACTTTGGTACTGACTGATTTAAATTTGACTCATGTAAAAAAAATTCTTAACATACAGTTGTCGCACTCATGACTCCAGTTCAGTCTTAGCGTTTGGTATTTGTACATAAAGTATGTGCGTGATGTTTTTACAAGTGTATATGTGAAATATTTATAATTTAATTAAGTATATAATACGCTCACAACTGACATGAGGAGGCGTCCGATGGGAACAACATAATTCTAGTAGTTTTTGAAACATAACCAGACATATAGAGCGATTGATCTTGCAGATTTCAGATCATAAACACTGGACTAAATTACGGCCCCACTCTTCAAGTGCCCTGCTAGTTTTAAGGTGGATTTTCGCTTTAACATCTCAAAGTTGTCAACCTAAAAAACAAAAAGTTCATTTTGGCACTAAACAGGATCAAACATTAAATAGCAGATACAATAAAGAAAAAAAACACTGACACTGACATTAAAATGCACATCAAATGCAACATGGACCCTATTCCTGACACACCAGGACCAGGTTCAGACTGAAGGTAACACTGCCAAGAAAATTCAAGGGGCAACAATGGACAGGTGTGCTGCTACAGTACAGGTACCAGAGAGACTGCATAATATTAATTAGGAAATCCAGTTTAAAGGCTTTTCCAGCTGAGTTGTGCCAATCTGAGGTCTTATTGAAATGAACTAGGATGCAGCGTTTTCGACTCTGTGCTGTTGTCAGTATGAAGCAGTCAGATCCTTGGTGTATTCGGCCCAGATATGAGGGTAAATCATGCAGACAACAGTTTGACCCAACACCTGTGTGAACATCTATGTGATACAGGGTTCCCACACGTTGTCATGGACAAAATTTCAAAACTATTCCGTTACTTTTCAAGGAAAATACGTTTTTTCTTGCCCCACTTCCCCAGTGCGATAAAAAAACAAGAATTTCAACAAGTAAAAATGAATAAATTGCCCTCAATCGCCCCAGTTTTTTTTTTTTTTTTTTTTTTGGAAAGTTTTTTTAAAGTAAAAATCTAAAAAAATGTTAAAAAAGAAAAAACAGCTAAAAGAACTTTTATTATCTATTATTATTAAAAATGTATTTGACATGCCTAGTCGCCATACACGTAGGGAGAGACAGAGCGCTGTGAAAAAGTAGAGAAACTTACATGATGAACAAATAAACAAAAAAATACTATAACCAAAACACTGGCACACATCGACGCATGATTGAACTAAGTTATGTCGCCAGCTAATGCTATTTAATTTGTTACACACAACACATTTCCAGGATTTTACCAAAACTTTCAATGATTTTTAATAGTTCCATGACTTATCCAAGCCTGGAAAATGTGCTTGTGAAATTCCATGACTGTTACAGGTTTTCAATGACCGTGGGAACCCTGTGTATTGTCAAAAACACAGGTTTCATCTTAACTCGAGCCCTCTGTATGAAATACCACCTCTGCTGTGATCATGGGGTGATGCCAGAGAAAAGGAGGGTGGGTGGGTGGGGGGGAGGGGGTGTGTGGGTTAGTGAAGTCTGAGCTGGCATTCCCAGAAAAGTGTGGTGATTTACCTGAGCCACCCCAGTGACAGTAATAGCTACACCCTCCGCTGTCTCTACATCCTCACACTTGGGCTGCAGGGTCATAATCTCAAGCGTTATCCTGTTGAAGAATGTGGAAAAATATAAAAAAAAAATACAAATTGACATGTTCGGAGGGAAAGCAAATGAAGGGAAGGACCAGAACACAAGGAAAAGAAGAGGACAAAGTGAAAACCATTCACCCAAGGACTCCAGATCACTAACAACGGAGCAAAATGAGACGCTCTCCAGAATTGTGGGATTTTGATTTTTGTCGCAATTATTCTTTCAAATCATTTGGATTTTTCATTCCTCAAATCCTCATTTTTAGCCTTCATTTATTGACCCCGTTGCTAAAGGTGACTCAGAGTTCAGCTTTGCCGGGAAGCCGAAGTTGGTGACAGCTGACTGTCTCCCCCTCCACTGCAGAGGAAGAAGAGCAATGAAGATGAGAAAGGCAAACACACATAGACAACGTTAGCTTGTTAGTTGAACCATTTTCCTGAGTCGTCCTTTGGTCTCGAGCACCAGCCACTGCTTTTTTGTTTTCTTTTGTTTTGTTGTTTTTTTAATGCATTACCTGAGCCACCCCTGTCACATCCAGGGGAACACCCTCCGAGGTTTCGATATTCTCGCAGCGACAGAGGATGGTCATAACCTCCAGAGACATTCTACGCAGGCAGGCAGGCAGGCGGGAATAGCAAGAGGCAAAACAGTAAGTTGGACAACAGCTGTTAGGAATGTCAGTAACCAAAGGTCAAGAGGAAGAGGGAAGAGGGAGGGGGAGAAACACACAACCTGACCTCCTGTTTCTGCCGCTTTTAACCCAGAAGGCCGGTGCTGCTGACACCGCTTACAAATCCGGGACCCTCACAGCTACAACCGCTTCTCTTGTCTACGAGAGTGTGGATTTTTTAGACGGTATCAGGTACTTTTGAACTGCGACACACTCACAGTTTGGGGAAGCAGGCTGGAGTACCGGCACAGAAGCTTAGCGATGTACTGCCCTGGACGGGGGCAGCAGCAATTTTAGCCATCCAAATAACACAAATATAATTTTAAGTGTTCGCTGTTTAGAATATTTTCACTGCTTTACCTTGCGGTCAGATAGCCGGGTCTGACGGTCCCACTATACGAGACTAACGAGACCATAAATCAACTCTCATTTATTTTTTACTGAAAGCAACTGATTCTGTGCAAAGCATGCTGGGATACCGGCAATGCAGACCAAGCTGCCAGCGCAACAAGAAGGAGTGACAATTTTTAAAATGCAAACGTAGCTCAAATCAACACAGTTGCTCAAGCTGCAGCTTCAGTGACTCTCTGAAGGGAGAGTCACTGAAAAAACCTGTGAAAAACTGCAAAAAGTTGCATTTTGCTGCCAGTTATCTCAGTCATCTGCTAGATGTGTCATGCTGTGACGTGGTGTGCGAGTCCGTGACTGCGTCAGTCATCAAACAGCGTACACACGCAGTGACAGAAATGATCATTTTACCCAACGGGTTAACTGACTAAGACAATCCTTTTCTGTGTCCTGTGAGCAGCAGCTCACCCCGAGTGAAGCTCTGCAAATCAAATCTGTCCTGCAAATCAGCTCAGATTAATTTCAACATCCTCCATAACGAGGACACTTGGCATTTCAGACGTACGACGAAATTTGACAGACTCAATTAAAACACCGGACACAGATTAATGTAACTGTTGGAGTGTTTTTTAACTTTACAAACTATAACGCGTAACAAAGCTTGTCAAGCAGTCGGAGGCACGCTGCTCTCTCTCAGTTAACACTGAAGCTCGTGGTGCGCGGTCTCTTCCTTCCTGGAGGTAAGGCCATGAAACACACAGTCTCTCTGGAGCTCCGATTATTCGCTGTTGATAATTGCCGAAGCTTTGGAGCGCGGGCAATGGTATTCGGTACAGCCTTAATCGTGCTCCCCTGCAGTATAACGGCAGAAAAAAAACCCAGACGAGAGCAAAGATAACGGCTTCAGCTGTTCAGTTCAACATTCTGACATGAAGGTAAAACAGTTCAAATATTCTTAATATAGCGTACACTTAAAATGATTTTATTTTAGGTGGAAAAAATATGTTCTGCTGCCGCCCCCGTCTGCAGCAGTGCATTGTTTAGCTTCGGTGGTGGTTCTCCTGCCTGCTTCTTCAAACTGAGGCCGTTCTGACCGTCATTAACACTGACTGTGAATAAGAATCTCACACAACTCCACTCCAAAAAATCCAAACTGTCCCTTTAAAAAAATAACGGCATAAACTGGGACAAAGAGCAAGATCCACTGATGAAAACTCGAGTGAGTGTTGACAGGACTCTCAAGCCGAGCGCCTCTCCACAGATTACATTTGTGCGGAGATTACACAAGAATGTCCTCCACAAACAATGCTCCACTTCAGTGCGGCTGGTTTGTTTATGTGAGATTATGTTTCAGAGCTGATAAAAACAGCTGTTCTCCTACAATAAATACTGATTCGCTGCTGTCAAAGACATGGGAGGCTGACTGCAGTGACGCTCGGAGGAGGAGACTCCACCTCCCACATCTTTGGTATTGGATCAATGAGTCACAGGCCCGGACATTAACATGATTACTGCATCAGGAGCGGGAAGCCTCGCTGCCTCCCCTCCGCTTTTATACCGCTGTCCGTATGCACACGGGGCTTTTATCTCAAGTGGCCACTACCATCTCTCTCTCTCTCCTGTTTGTATCGTCCAAGAGAGCATCGGAAATGTTGACCAAACTGCACGCGTGACCAAAACGCAGCATAAAAAAAAAGGCGAGAAAGGATTCCTGGGACAGCCTGTCTCTAAATTGGGGATGTATAAATCCAGCCATGCATCATTTTATTGTCTACCGTTAACGTTTCCTAGCAACTAAAAGATAGAGAGCAGCACTTAATGGGGTAAAAGGGACCTGGAGGAGACACTGAGGGCTCAGACAGGGCGAGATCAACACCGGACAAAGCAAAGCAGGTTAGCAAAGAAGAAACAAACAGACATGCAAACCCCAAAATAACACATCAATTAAAAACCTCCAGAGACGAGGAAAATTATCACGCTTCAGCTCATGTTCTTAGGATTATTACTATTTTACAGATGGTACAGCTAGATTGTTTTTGTTTTCATGCAGCGTAAAAGGATTTTTTTTTACTTTTTATAGCCGTGCCCTTAAGAACCAACTGTATCTTTTGAAGCTTTTACGTGAGAAGTAAATCCACTTTAATTTTGGGCAATTCTGTGATCACTCAAGCACTGAAAAAGTCCTGGAAGCTGGCCTCATGACAACCTACGCTCTGTACACATTTTAACTGACAAACAAAAGCTGCTTCACGAACGTGAAAACAGCACCAGTGCCACAACTCTGCATATACGGGCACATTTTGGTAGCTTTGAGCTTTACAGGGTTAAATGTCAAACACACAGTTTGTGAGTGTTTCAGCTGCAGGGTTTGTTTTCTGGTTTTAAGCTCTGGAGGAGAAACTAAAGATAAATTCCACTTGTTTATTTATTATGAAAATGAATATGACTTCTTGCTTCAGTGTGGGAGTCTAACACACTACAAGCTGAACAGTTTTTTTGTGCGGTTTTGTAAATATTATGCTTTGTAACTTTGCCTGACCTCGCCATTATGTACCATCTGTTTATCTTTCCAGCATTCGTTGGAGCTGCATGTGAAAGCAGCGGCAGGGGTGAGCGCTTGTGTTTACACATGTGGTAAATATTAGTTTTTAATACTGATGCCCCAATTTACCATTTTTAACTTATTTACTCTTTACTGAGCTGTACAATAACAACAGTGACATTAAGAAAGTCGCAAAGTCATAATTAAAAAAATACTTTTTCAGGGTATCTGCAGAGATAAACCTAATGATTAATATTCTTACTACATACCCATAAAAATGACTCTTTTTAAAATTAAAAAAAAAAAATTATTCTTATATATTCAAGTACAAATAAGGCAATGTTTATAAACTCTCTCACTGTCAACCAATCCTATGACAGTAATTAAATAGAGAATTTGTTCAGAACTATTTTGAGCTGTGGATTAACACATTCAGTGCCCTGGGGGAGTATGTATACCATCGGAAAAATGTATACGCAATCAACTGGAAATAAACTACAGTGTCCACGTTCACCGCTATGAAGGAACACAGTGCAGGAGTGTGGCTGATCGTTTTTAACGTGCTCAATAAACGACATACTAGATTTTGTGACATCTTGTTCCAGTGAATGAAAGCTCTGGCCAGATGACGGCATTAGAAGAAAGGGTCACAAAACATTAGGAAATATCCACTGGGGGTCTTAAATTGTTAAATTCAATGTCAGTTTGACCAGTTGTTGTTCATATATCTCCCTCTAGACCAGGGGTCCGCAACCTCTACAATCAAAAGAGACATTTTTGACCAAAAATAATTTTAACAACCTGTCTGAGGCCGCAAAACATATTTGAGCCTTAGAGTTAACGGAACAGAGCCTGTTAAGTCTTAATAAGTTTATCAACATGATTTGTGTAAATAAGTATTTATTAATGTGTTTTACAACAATGTGGCTACTCTGCAGTTAGCTATTCATGATTATTTGGCACTTTAACTTTCTAGAATTAAAGTTAAAGCAAACAAATCTTTTTACACACCGTTGAATTCTCAATTTTCCTCCGAGACTTTTGGATCTGTAGGACATAACTAGCCTAGCAAGGGAAACTCGAGACAAGCCTCCGTCATCGAGGTTTTGTTAAAATTTAGAAGAAAAAGGTATCAGGCCATAGATGTATGACACAAATTTTAGTTATGTTTAATTTAATCATTCAGTGGGTTTTCTATAAGTGGAAAATGTAAGCATTTATTTAGACCTAGAACCGAAAAAAAGAAGTAAATTAAAATGTGAAAAAAAAATTCATGTCCATGGTTTCTTTTTTGTGTGTGTCAAAGCCGCTGGAAGCCACTAGAGAGGGGCTAAAGAGCCCCATGTGGCTCCAGAGCCACAGGTTGCCCCCCCTGCTCTAGACCAACTGGATGCAGAGAGACTAATAACCTTACAGCCCCCAATAACTGACCCTCCATTCATGAGTGGACACTCGAGGTCATCGCATCAATGACTACACGTGTATACGAACATTTTCTTTTCTTTGTTTTGAGCGAGTACTGGCAGTCTGTTTATTTATTGCCTTTTTGTGATTATTTTATTGTAAAATTGTATAAATACAATTTGGCAACTGATTATCTGAAACTAATTAGATGTTATGCATATATCAATATCGGCACTCTGCCAAAACGAGTGAAGAGATCAGCCTTTGCCAAAGATACAAACTTGTGCATCCCTACTGTGACCCTGCGGTGTGAACCTGCAGATACCCCGCGCTAAAAAGCTTACAGTGAGCACTGTGCCATCTAAGACTGAACAGCTTTAAAAAGACATTTAGGTGTTTTGTTTGTTTTGAAGCAGGAGCGGTGAGGACTTACCTCTGGATGTCAGAGATGAGCCACCAGGCCCAGGCCCAGCCGCCCACAACATACGTCTTCTGATCTGAGCCACAGCAGCCACCTGTGAGACAACACAGACGTCACATGGTTACGATCAACACAGAGAAAAAACATAAAGCGACCTGGCCAAATGCAACAGAAATTTGATTTAGATTGTTAGGGCCTTTAAAAAGCGTCAACAACAGATATTTTGAACTCGTAACGATAAATCTGCAGAGAATCTTTGCCTGAATCTGCAGCTTCCCCTCGGCTTTTCAAAGCTTTATAGCAAGTCCCTCTTAATGCACTTTTAGTGCCATTTTCAGTCGCACAAGTCAGTGATGTTCTCACCTAATTGACAGAATAAATGTTGGCTTTGTTTGCTTCTGCAAACCCCGGATATGTAACCTTTGTTTGTTTCATGTTTAGCACATGAAACTTTATGTTTCTTTACAGTTCAACAACAATACAAAAACACTTGGTTACAGTTAGGAACACTTCAAGTTTTTGTCTTAAAATATCTTTTTTATACCTCTTTTAAAACTCTGATCTTGTTTTATTTTTACATGCAGGTTTTATTGTCTTTTTGTCTTCTATGTGTGTTGATGTGAAGCACTTGGTGCATGTAACGGCATGCTGGAAATGCTGCTAATATCTCACAAAAACACAACCAATTTTGTGGTTTGTTAGTCTGGAGCAGAGGTCTGCATCACACTTTCGGTGGCACAACTGCCACTAAACATGCTAAAGACGTGTCACTAAAAACGGTCTTGTTGTTTGGTGGTCTCCAACAGGTCTGCAGCTTGGCAGCTGTCCTGCCTAGATATCACACCTCTCACCTTCCCCTTCAGCTTCAGATAACAAAGTCAGCTCATAGAGGTAATCAGAGCTACGTTGCTCTGGAAAAATATGGCCTGAAACGTACAAATGTGATGTCTCTGTGATTTGTTCAAACGAACAATGCAAACATTTTCTTCTGTTTACTTGTTTAACATCTCTCACTGCACAATACCTGCTCAGCACCAAACTGCAGAAAGACAGTGAGACTGACTGCTGAACACGGGAACATTTAGCAGCCAAAAAAACATGACGCTAAATGAAAGATAATGTTGTTCTGTAATTATTAGATATATAAACTTGTAACTGTTTGCTAACAAAGGTGATAATATGTCAACGCTGTGTTTACAACTTGTTTATGCTTCCAGCTAATGTCAGAAAAAAATCAGTTACTTAATATCATCAACAGGAGAAAAAAACTCATCTTAAATGTAAAATCTCGTGCATGATTATAATAATAATCTGTGCACAGTTAATTTAACACATTATGTGTGCATCTACACACATTATGTGTGCATCTACACAAATCACTCGAATTTATACACTTCTTTGGAAGAAATAAACTTAAAATAATACATAAAATAAACAAATCTGTATGTAACTGTAGCAACTGATCCGGCTTTAAACCCAAAGTAGCACAGAGGCGTTACTGAGAAAGATCTATCAAACAGTGACACAGTTTTCACATTCTGTAAGTGTCTTTCTTTGCAGGATCATGTGCTATTGAGAACGTCATAAAAGCACTCCATTTTCCAACCACAGCGCCCACAATGTTTGCTGCTGATACACCAGGAGCATGCACCTCATCTCTGCTTTCTGGAGCCACTTTCGCTCTTTGGTTTGATGTTACACTGGCACTCAAATACTGGTACTTTATCTGTTTATGTTTATTTTATTTAGGACAATGTACATTAATTAATATGAGCACACGAGTCCATCATGTAAAGCTGCCAGATTTAGCCAATTCTTATCTGCAAGCCATGATGGTTTTAAACCACTGAGTAAAAACAGCAAGATCAGGCAACATGTAAAACACCTGTTAAAATGCTCTTAACAGACTGTAAATGCTTCACGGCAGCATGTGCTTTATTTGATTGTGGTGATACATGCGATTTAATTATAGATTTATAATATTAACTAGAAAGCAGACCCCAAGATGGTGCCTTTTCAGTATGATGGAATTGGTCGCCTGACATGTACACCAAAAAAAAAAGCGTCTAGCTTCCTGATTAACTTCTGCGATATGTGGCGCAGGAGTTCCTGCTCAACTCACAGACTCTTAATTAATTAGACAGATTTTTAAATCTCTTTTATCAACCTGAGAAAAGTTTTCCAAACATAAAACCTTTGTGGATCAAAAATTCGTAATAAGAAGAGTCAGTAGTTTGCAGTTTGAGGTGTCCCTTCAACAGCTGTACAGGTGTCTCTTGTATGATAGTGGTCTATGAGGAAAAAAACAGGTTTTATTTGCTAAAATACCAAGAGTCACCACTAGAAAAAAGGCTGCCTGCCTGGATTTCATGGAAACTAATTATTTATCTAACACACAAGACAATAAACTGACCTGATGATGCTTCGAAGAGGAAATTGTTCCACTTTGAAGTGGAACAAAGCCTCATTCCCACTGCACAAAAAACCTGCAAACACCTGCTAACATCTGGCTTTTTAATGCATTGAGCTTGTGTATGATCAGCATTTTTACACCTCGGTCAAATGACTAAATGAAGCAGAGACGGGTTTTCATCGCCTCCTGCTCTGATCGGCATTGATGGAAACACAACTCCCAGGTGAACGTGTTATTTCAGGTCCTTAACTGGTGGTGACATGCACTGACAATATACCATATAATTAACACAATACTGGTTAATCAAGCAAGATCACTTTGCATTTACTTTCATTTACCTCATGATGGCAGGACGATCATACAGATTAATGGTTATCTTACAGCAGGCGTTACCTGCAACGCAACAAACATGGCAAAGAAAGTCTACAGCGAGAGATGCCACTTTGAGGAGTGAGGAAAAGTTGAATATTTTTCACTAAAGAATAAAATACTTGTGTTTGTGTCTTTGTATTTGATTTTTTTTTTAGAAATAACCCGTATGATGCAAGAAGCAGCTGGTCCACAGGTGTGTTACACGATCTAATCTGGCCCTCATTTAAAGAGTTTGGACACTCTGTTCTATAGCTATTACAATCAACATTTACTTCATAATGATAAATCAAAGCAAAAAATCTTCTCTAATTGCACTTTAAGCAAATTCACACCTGAATCGAACCCTTCTTTCTACACAATACACGACAAACACTTCTAACTATCCTGCAGAGACATTAGCTACACGCAGACCATCACAGAAACGTCTATTTTCATGTGCCAAAAAAACCCACAGCCCTGCAGAAATGACAGTTTCAGCGTGAATGTGAGATCTTTCCAGATGTAAGTCAGCAGTCACCGGCCTCAGTCTGACAATTTAATCTGGACTGTTTGGTGTGACATTCCCAGCTGTCACACGTTAACGGACAGACAGAGGAGGGGGAGGGGCTGCACTTTCTTTACTGACACATCCTCCACCATCAAGCAGCCCAACTCACTGACCCACATCTCAAACACACACACACACACACACACACACACACACACACACACACACAGACAATGTGTTCTCACATTTCCATCAACAGGGGTACTACTACACTGCACTGTACTACTGCTCTTTTCAGGGTCGTATTGTGAAAATGTTCGGAGAAATCTCCCTCCAGCACAGTGGCTTCTGGCATTTCCCAGTTTAAAAATTTCCTGGTGTGACTGAACAATATCCCACAGGAAGCAGAAGCTTTATAGCGTCCAGGCCAGGAAACTGGCACTTGGAAAGTTGAGCAATACTCTGATGAGTTCATCGTAACGACCTATTGAGCTCAGCTGGTCATGTGAGTGAATGTTGTCATATTTCCTTCTGTCTTTTTATCTAAAAAATCACATGCAGTGATAGCAATTAACAGTACTGACTTCTTTTAAAGTAATCTTTAGAAACGAAAGCAAACTGACTTGATATCTTTCAAAAACATGCAAAGAAGTTATAAGAAAATGACTTGAAATTTAGTACAAAAAAAAGACAAAAAGGGTAAATAAAAAATAAAAAATACATTTTTGAAAATATATAAATATGTAGAAAAAAATAAGACTTATATAAATTAATAATTACATCTACTGCTACTACTACTACTATTAATAATAATAATTATGAATAAATAAATAAATAATAACAGTTTATGGACATTTTGCCTATTTTTTTATCATCAACTTGTTATAATGTCTCTCAGAGGGTTAACACTTTAAAGCCTGAGCAAATTGGCATTATTTTTTTTTAAAGAGATGTTACAAAGAAGTAAAAACAATCTACAAGACAAGTACCTGAAATTTAGAAAAAAAAGATGAGAAAAAGAAAGACGGGAGAAAGAAATCAAAAAGGTAAAAAAAAAAAAAAATAAAAAAAAAGTTTTAAAAAGAAGGTTTATGGACATTTTTTCCTATATTATTATTATTATTATTATTATTGTTGTTGTTATCATTATTATTATTAATAACTTCTAATAAATTCTCTCTTAAACCTAATTTTCAGGTCTTTTTCTTGCCATCTTTTCCTAATTTATTGTGATTTGCGTGACACCTTTTGCCAAATTGCCTCATTCCACATCTTTCCAAAAGAGGATTAAACAACTCTTACTTTCATTTTTTAAATTCTTGAAACTTTGAACCTGTGGCTGACCACGAGCAGAACCACAAAAATATGTTTTTGGACATGCTCTTTTAAAACATAATCTAATTCACTCAGATTAGAAGTGCTGTTTTAATGAAGGAATGTGGGCGGGACGAGCTTTTACTACTAAAACCCACCTGACTCGTGCCAAAATACCATCACCAGCTAAAGAAGTAACACGCTGAGGACCTATAGAAAGGCTGGGAGCAGCGGCCTTTAGCCTGACCACCGGCATATCTGAGATTCCTGACTGCATTGGCTCCACAGAGGAGGGGGAGAGGCTCAGTGTGAATGAATGACAACTTACACAAGCTCAAAAAATCCTGTCATCAGCTTTAGTGCCTTTGATGCAGTTTTGTTCCTAAAAAGTCAAGAATGCCTTTACTCACATCATGTAGAAAACATAATGTTGCATCATGTTTTGCCTTTGGCCTAAAAAGGAAATTATTTTGGCTCTGAATCTCGTAAAATATAAAAACAAGAGTCCTTTCCTTTTTACATTTGTGGAATTAATCTTGAAATCAGGACGTCTTTCTCACGCCCACTCACCTCTGCTCCTAATTCCTCTGTGCGATTACTGACACGCTCAGAAAGTTTGTTCACAATGGAAAAACACAAAAATGTTTCTCTTCTGTCGTTCATCACAAGCGGATTAGACAGGAAAACTGCCCAAACAGATTTAGTTGCAGAAGCCTGCTGGAAATACTTGATGCACTACGTGCTGCCAAACCACATTCATAAACTGAGGGGAGATTTTCAAAGAGGCAGAGATCAGTAATTCCTAAAAAAAAACTGTCTGAGGTCCACCAGGGAACCATATCAGATTAATGGAGAGCGCAGAAACATGACAAATACTTTTGATTTGATCTAACATAAAAATCAGGGTGTCTACAGGTATCATTAATGCTTTTTAAGACCTTTTCTGGATCATTTTTAACCAAATTAAAGACTGTTTTTTGTTTTATCTAAAAAAAAAAAAAAGAATAGCAAATAAAATTTAGAATATATGATGATGTAGGATTATGGTTATTTTTATTTATTATTTTTTTGTCACTTATGAGGGGGAAAGAGCTGCTGCAAAACAGGTACAGCATTTTTTAAAAAGTAAGCATGGAGGAGGGGCTTGTGTTTTAATTTTGGCTTTAGTGAGGAACATACAACTTGGGAGTATTTTTTATTTATTTTAAATAACAAAGTCACACCCCAGCCACCCCCCTCCTCTGATATATTATATACAGTCCCTAAACACTGGTACAGAAGCTAAGCGATGTCCTGCTGTGAACAGAGCGGCAGCAAAACATATTTTAACCACCTAAAAAATCATTATCAGTTTAAGCGTTCACTATATTTTAAACTTGTCTCCTCTTTATCTTCCACAACAGCTGATGGAGGCAGCGGTAGAGCAGCAGCTCCGCCGCTCAACAGAGTAAAAGGACGGCTTCAAATCCCCGTCATTAAGGGCTGTCTGACAGTCAAGTAAAGCAGTGAAAATATTATAAATTACACTCAAACTGATGTTGATCATCATCATAATTTTATGGTGGCTTATTCTTATCAATGAAGGCACAGTTTGCTCAGCACCGCTTGATTACATGTACGTGATGCAGCAGTTTTCTAACTCAAAGTTATTGTAAATAAACAGCTGTGATTGTGATTGGGTCTATACCATAGACTGTAAATAATATAGATTTATTGCAACTAACTGATAGAGGACATATCTCCACCAGTCGTAGAGGAGTCAGACGTACATCAATAAATCGATTTCTTCCCTGATGCTTGTATACTGGGACAAGGACAGTAGTCCAAATAAATGTCCTAACTGAGATATAACTGCAGCTCGACTAAATGTGCATGTAAACAACACATCGCCTATCCGGTTGTTTTGAAACATCGTTAACAGAAATTACAAAAAGATGGCAGAAAGAGGATCACTGGTCGAGAGGAAAGGAAACGCAAATTTTGAGGTGTGGAAACACTAGGGTTTTGACCACAATCATGTGAAAGATTGTTACATGGCTGCTGGTGAACTGTAAAGCTTTCATTGTTTTTCAGTTTGATTGTATTTATAGTTAAACTTGTCCACTGTTAAAATAAACACCAGAGTTAATATCCAATAAATGCATGATGTTCGTTAAATAATTATGATTACTATTTTTGCTATAATTGAGCAAACCTACGGTTATATGCCTCTAAATCTCCCTAAATTTTATACACTGCTCCTATAATGACTTTAATATATAATGTTGAATTTCAGACATTTAAGGACCTGCAGACGTCCAGTTATAGCATGACTCGCAGTCATTTTGGCTCTCTGCTCTTCATTTGCTTTAACATTACAGAGAATTTCGAATAAAAAGGAAATTCAACGGCAATCTTTGACACAAAAAGGGGGGACCTGGCCTCTCAGTTTTTATATTGGAAGAGCCTTGAGATTAAGAAATCTTGTGTATCCTGTTTCAAGTCTGAGAAACACCATGTGATGGGTGTGTGGGGCTTGTACCAGCTGTAATTTAATTAATTCAGCTGTATCCCCTCTGCCGCAGAGAGCCACCATGTCCTACATACACAGAACAGAACAAACAGACACGAAATAAACTCATTCACTCTGCTTCTCCACATATGGACATACGACGGCTGCTTTATCATAACTAAATACAAATGTGGGAGCAGTTTCACGAGCAAAACGTTGAGACCAAAACAAGAACAGATGCGGAACCACAACCCAATTTAATCCAAACCACTAAAAGGGAGAGACAAAACGTGAACACACATTGATTCAGTCAGAAAAAGGACAGGAAACAGGTGGAGAGATTGGTGTTATTAAACAATATAACAGAGATATTTCCGAGTATAAACGCATAAACGTTTGTGGGATTAAAGCCGAATATCACGTCTCGTCTCTCAGTGTCCATTTACACCCAAAAAGTGACAGACATTACCAAATATTATAACATTTACTATTTAAAATGAAAACCGCCGTTTTTTTCAAATAGGGTTTGGCGTGAACCTGTGACTTGCTAAAGTCACGTTTCCCCAAATTACATGTACTGTTAGCTTGTGTACTGCTATTCAATATTTAAGTGAAATAAACGTCGAATAAAGGTTCGACGAGTGGTTTAGTAAATTGTTTAAAGGTTTTTTCAATAAGCATTTCATCGAGCCAGGAGGGAGCTAGCAACTACACATCGACCGAAAAACGTTAACGTTACCTGAAACCACCAGGGCCTCGTTTGGTCCAACGGTGTGGCAGTTCCCCATTTTACCGACAGAAAAACACACGTATCCAAACCTAGTCGACGCCGACGAAACCAATTTCACTTATAAACGCCGATTTTCCGCCGTTTTTTTCCACCAATTCTCAGTGATCGATGATTTCTGTCGGAGGCGAGCAGCGAGACTCAAAGCGACCGTTACACGAGGCAGTGCTTCCGCCTACGGCTTTCACAATAAAGCTTTTGTTTTTGTGTTTTCTTTTCTTTTCTTTTCTTTTCTTTTCTTTTCTTTTCTTTTCTTTTCTTTTCTTTTGTCTGTCTGTGTGGTGAAAACTAATTTCAGTTTTAGTCTTGTTTATTTGTTTATTTCGAACAACAAAAAAGAAAGAAACAAAATAATTTTAAAAAACAACATAGTTGCAATAGAAATAAAAAGTAAACGCACTTTACAAATATGTCGGTCAAAGTCTTGATAAGAAATATGTAGAGTATTCATTTGGTAACTGCACACCAATTTGCAGATAAGATAAGATAAACTTTATTGATCCTACCATGGAAAAGGGTAGCCTGCTTGTTACAGCAGCTCAAGAGTCAAAAAAGTGATAGAATAATAAATAAGCATAAAATAAGTAAAAACAGGACAAATATACAAATAAAATAACATTTATAGACCATAAATGTACATTTTTCTCGAGACAAGTTCATGGTGGATAACTGTAAAGAGTTACTGCACACATCATTGTATTACTGCAATACACAAATGATAAAAATAAATATAATTGTACAAGATACAAGCAGGAAATTTCACACACACACACACACACACACACACACACAAAACATATCAAGAAACACTGTAGATTTGTAAAAAAAAAAAAAATTAAATAAAAAAAAAAAACACTGTACAATTAATTTCATGCAAGAATATTTGTCATATATTATTTTGTAACTTTATTTTCTGATATTTGTAAATCTGGAAGATGGCATATGGTATGTAATCCCATAGAGGATGGAAACACACACACACACACACACACACACACACACACATATATATATATATATATATATATATATATATATATATATATATAGTATTATGTAAGGAATGGCGATATGCTTTGTTTTGTTTTGTTTGTGTGCTGATATTTGTATGTTGTTGCTGTTTTTTTTTTTTGTTGTTTTTCTTTAAATGTCGTTTGACTAATCTAAAAACTAAAATAAAAACTAATTACAAAAAAGAATAATTGCACTATATAAACAAGAGCAATATGCATAATTAGATATAAAATATTTTATATATAATCATATAATGATTAATATAATAAATGTAAGTACATTTGTTTAAAATAATGAGAAATGAAAATATGTGGTTTTGAGGTTTGTTTTGAATTATTATGCTAATATTTGAGGACTGAGCTGAGTAAGTGAGAAAAGCTGGTCGTGTTATTGATTTTATTTTGTAGGTCCCCGCGCCTCAGTTCCGTTGTTTTTTGGGATCTCTTGACTCAGCTGATCGGACAGCCCTCCCCTCTGCTCTGCCCCCCCCACCGCAGAGAGATACGATACCATAATAATCAAAAAAAGGCGTGGCCGGTTGAATTTCCTCTCACGAAAGTCACCTAAACAGGACTCTCTGTAATTTTCCTCACACAGAAAAGTCTGTTTGCGGATGGCAGTCATGTGTTTGGTGACCTCATCACGTGATGTTTGGGTGTTTTGGTGGTCACAGATTTCCGTGACAGCGACAGTTTTAATATCTGTGAATTGCATAATGCAGATTGAAGATTTTTGGTACTTTAACCCTTTTAAACCTGAATAAATTTGCTCAATTACAAAAACACGAAGAGAAAGCAATGAGCAGCTTTACGAAATAAATAAATGAATAAAATGGCCCAAAAATTAGAAAGAAATTAGTTTTAAAAAAATAAAAGTTAGGAGAAAATGGCCCAAAAAAATTAAACAATAATAAATAATAATAATAATAATAATAAAATAATAAAAACAGGGCAGGAGCAGACCTGCACCACAGCCCAAACTGGCCCTCTGCAACCAGCATGGAAATAGCCGGCGACCACAGCTGCATTCACAAACAGCCTGCAGGTTACAGCCCTCATCCCTCATAAGGTCAGCAGCTTCAGGTAAACACCTTTTCTTGTGCTGCATTCAGACGAATTTCACGAGCCATTTGACCCTCTGAAACATGAGCAAATCGGTCTGATTTCTTTTGATAACACGGTGATAAAAGGCATTGACAAACTTGTCAAGAAATGTCCCGAAAATTTTTTAAAAATTGTTATATGTGATAATTAAATTACCAAAAAATTTGTTTTTTAAAAAAGAGGTGAGGATTATAAGATTTTTTTAAACGTTTTTTTTTTTTTTTTTATTTACAGGTATTTTTAATATTTAATCCATATATATTATATTTTAATATTATTTCTAATTTGTAAAAAAAAAAAAAATCAAATTTTTGGGCCATGTCATGTTTGGTTGCTTGTTTCCTTCTCTCCACATTTTTAAAAGAAATCAAACCACTTTGTTTCAAAGGGTTAAGGGTGGTGGTCACATTAAAATTGAGGACACTTGCTCAAAAGGTAACTAAGCCATGGACTGTATCCGGCTTCAGCTTCTCTTGATAATCACACTTTTAAAGAGCCACTCATATCTGTGCTTATTATTAAGGTTACAGCGGGGGTCACGGGGTTTGTTTTAATAGAGATGACCCACTTTGAAATCCATGTGACACCACATGTTGCTCCAAACACTCACTCACTCTGTAAATGAATTTTTAAACATATAATTACTAAATTAAGAAATAGTTCTTGGAAATTTTTTCTAGCTTGGGTATTGGGTAGTTTATTATCATTTTTTTTTTTTTAAATTTTTCAGAAATTAGTTAAAAGTACAAAAATACCTGAAAATGAGTAAACTCAGAAACAGTTACAAACAGGGGAAAGTAAAAAAAAAAAAATCAGCCAGAAAATTACCTAAAAAACTAGCTCTTAAAATGATAATATAATAATTCTGTAAAATAGTTTTGAATATATAAATAAATATATAATTATAATTATGAATATAGTTCTATGGACATTTTCCAAAGCTTTTGCATATTGTTTTTTTTTTTTCTTTTGTCAAAAGGCAATAAGTAACCTAAGAATAAATGACTCATGACTAGATGCCAAATCCCCCTAAATCTCACACACTGGACCTTTTATGTGAATACATGTTAAAGTGGATAAACGTCCATGAAATGTTGGATGCATATTTGAACATCCTTAGACATGCCAAAAAAAATTTAAATGTTATGTCTCTTCGTTTGTACAAAACTGAGAGAAAACATCAACTTTAACCCTCGTGCATGTTTTTTAACACCACAAATATGAAGCGTTTATGACACATATTAACTAACTTTTCCTTCTCGGTGAGCCTCAGAGCAGCTTTCTACCAAGCTAATCATTAAGGATAATAAAGAGGAAGGTGATATCCCCCAGGGTCGTCTTTTCGTAGAGTTTGGGCCCAGACGAGCGACTGATGGCAGCCATGGAGCGGCAGAGCAACAGACCTACATGGAGCAGGCAGATAGAGTTCACCCTCGCGGGCATCGGCTGCGCCGTGGGTCTGGGCAACGTTTGGAGGTTTCCTTATCTCTGCTACAGGAGTGGAGGAGGTGAGACGCCGAGACGGCACCTCAAGTTTAATTATGAAACCAGCCTCTTTGCTTGCTTCACTGAGCAGACACGCGGGGTCTGAAAACGGTCCAAAGGTTTATCGAGTGGGCTGTGAGTGAGCACTTTGTGCTGCAGTGATGCTGATTGTGGAGGAAAAAAAGAAATGTTCATTTAGCTCTAAACTTACCTTACTGTGCATGTCTTTTAACCCTTTGATGCCTGAGAAAATTTGTTTGATTTCTTTCTTGCGGAGATGGCAACAAGCTTCCTAAAAAGACAAAAAAAAAAAAAAAAAAAAAAAAAAGTTAGTTAAAAAAGTAGAAAGAACTTAACTGAGATTAACCACAAAAAAGTGGAGGGAGGATGTGTAGGATGTCCACGTGCAGCGTGAGCCCGCCATGTGCTTGTGTTGACGCTACAGCGGCGCCATCCCGAATCGCCGACAGCAGATGCAGAAGGAAACCTAGACGCAAAAAGTAGACGCAAAAGATTGATTTATTTCCAAAACATGGTGAGAACGCAGTTGGCAACTTAAGAAGAAATTACCCAAAAATTTGCACAAAAAAGGACAAGAAAATTAATCAAAATTAAAGGAAAAAAGTTAAAATAACAAAGAAGGGACCTGAAAACATGCTTCAATGATATTCATAATTGTGTAAAATAATTCAAAATATATATTTACAATAGTTATAAACATATTTTTAAAACATTTTTTTAGCTAGCTTTTAAAAAAATATTAATTAAATCTACTATTTTCTTGCAATTTGTGGAAAACGTCTTGCCAAGTTGCTCATCTAATTTTTTCACAAAACTATTTTTTCAGCATTTGATGGTTTAAATATGTGAAAGGCATCTCGACACAGCACAAAAAAGTGATGTCAATCCTGGTTTCAAAGGGTTAATAACCATTGGGTAACATTAACAGTTAGCCCTGTCACTGTGTGTGTGTGTGTGTGTGTGTGTGTGTGTGTGTGTGTGTGTTACTCCATCTACAATAAAAGGAGATTTCAGCATTAGTAAACAGCACAATTTGCATTAAATGTGTAATTATAGGACAAAATTGCACGGTCACACAAAATTCATGGAGTGAATTTGCATTAATTTTTGCACCGTCTTCGGTCTGTTACACTCTAACTGAAGTGTCACCTGATGAGTTGATGAGTAGCGAGCTCTCCTGATCTCTGACACACTTCACGAGCAGTAAAAGAAAACGAATCTTTCTTTGATGAAGGTTAAAGTGACCTTTTGTTTCATAATGGGTTAATTATCTCGAGATACCAAAGCTCAGTTTCTTGAGATAACTCAATGCCAACAAAATGTGTGTGACAGTTGAGTCATCACTTCCCGTCAGGTGCCTTCCTGGTGCCGTACCTGCTCATGCTGGTTGTGTTGGGGATCCCTCTGCTGTACATGGAGCTGACTGTGGGTCAGTACACGAGGAGAGGGCCCGTCCACGCTCTGGCTAATGTCTGCCCGCTCTTAAAAAAGTACTCTGGCGCATAAAACCATTTGTTTCCAGACTCCTGACAAGTGTCCAAAAACTGACATTATTTTTTGATGTTTTTTTTTTTTTTCCTCAGGAGTGGGCATCGCATCAGTGGCCATCTCCTTCATCATGTGCACCTACTACAACATTGTCATCACCTGGGCTCTCTATTACCTCTTCAGCTCCTTCCAGGCGCCGCTGCCCTGGCAGAGCTGCAACAACACCTGGAACACACTCAACTGCACCAATCATGCCACCAACAGCAGCTTCTCCTCCACAGCCAGCCAGGAGTTCTTCAAGTATGTCCTACGAGCCGAGACGTCTCACACAAATATAAAAGCCACAACATAAATACAAAAGCAGCAACGCAAATGCAAAAGGCCAAAATGAAACTGCAAAAGCTACAGCACAACTGCAAAAGCAACAATGCAACTGCAAAAAGCAACAATGCAACTGCAAAAAGCAACAATGCAACTGCAAAAAGCAACAATGCAACTGCAAAAAGCCAAAATGAAACTGCAAAAAGCAACAACACAACCACAAAAAGGCCACAATGCAAATAAAAAAGCAATAACGCAATAAAAGCAGCTGTGACGTGTCAAACAGCTGCAAAAAGTATGCGATAATAGATGGTGAATTTGACTTCCCAACTCGGAAATTACGACTTTTCGACATCACATGAACGCAGCATTAGTGAAGGGTCAATTACAAGCATGGTCGCTCTCAGCTTCAGTACCTCTGCTGGCAGTGATGGTGTGATGGACATGAGAGGACATGATGAGAGGACACACTGGACGCGGTTTGAGTTCAGGTGTAGTGAGTTTCCAGCTCGGTTCTGCTGAAAGAATAAACTGATATCTGATGTTTGATGTAAATGTGCAGAGATCACAGCAGAGCCGTGACTTAGGGACGGTTCTGTAGCTGCAGCTTCCTGACATTTTGGGGAATGTTTATCTCTATAGCTCCACTATAACACAAACTGAATATTATTTTCAGCATTATTTTTGTACAATTCAAGTTGACATAAGAAGATAAGAGGAACAAAAAACCCCAAAATATAATGATTTTGCTTTTGAAAATAACTTTCTTTTCCAGCTTTTTGTCTGAAACGTCATGAGGTTGTCATCTGTCCTCACCACATCTCAGCTTTTTATACCCTCAGGTGATGAAAAACAAACAAAGAGAAATGTCAGTATCTTATCAGCCACGAGCAGCTGGAAATTATTGGTTTATTGTTATGTTATGTTATGTATGTATGTATGTATGTATGTATGTTGTATGTTATGTTATGTGTATGTTATGTTATGTTATGTTATATGTATGTTATGTTGTATTATGTTATGTTATGTTATGTATTTTATTTATGTTGTTTATGTTATATGTATTGTATGTTTTGGTATGTTTGTATTAGTATTGTATTGTATGTATTGGTATGTTATGTTTGTATTGGTATGTTTATGTATGTTGTTGTTTGTTTGTTATGTTATGTTTGTTTTATGTTATGTTATGTTATGTTATGTATGTTTTTTTTATGTTTGTATGTTATTGTTGTATGTTTTGTATGTTTGTATGTTGTTGTTGTATTTTTTTATTGTATTTATGTTTATGTTATGTTGTATGTTATGTTATGTGTATGTTTGTTTGTATGTTGTTTGTTTGTATGTTGTATGTTATTGTATGTATGTGTTATGTTTGTTTGTTATTTATGTTATGTTTTTGTATGTTGTTGTTGTTTGTTTGTTGTTATGTTTTTGTATGTTATGTTATTGTATTTGTATTATTGTTTGTTATGTTATGTTTGTGGGTATGTTGTTATGTTGTTTTGATGTTTGTATTGTTTATGTTATGTTATGTCGTTTACCCACAAGCCTTTGCCAGCATTGCCCGTGGCTCAGCTCTGGGCTGTGATGTTTTCTTCATGCTGCTGTGCCTCGGACTCGACAGTGAGGTATTTTTAATGAGGAAAACATTAACCCTTTGACACCTTTTAAATGAGCTCAGTTTTGTTGTGCTGTGCCCGTTCAGCTCTGGGCTGTGACGGCTGTCACGAGCAGTGAGGTATTTTAATGAGGAAAACATTAAACCTCTGAAACGTGAGCGAATTGAAACGTGTTTTTGATTTCTTTTGAAAACATGGGGACAAAAACTCACAAATAGAAATTAGTTAAAAGTTACAAAAATGTATTTTTTTAAATATAAAAAAAATGTCCAGAAAACTATAATTACTATGATTGTATATTGAAAATTGTTAACAGAAAAAAATATACAAATGTTTGTTTTGTTTGTTTGTTTTAAAAATTTCAGCTTTTTTTTTGGGACATTTTCAAGTTTGACTTTGTTTTGTTATTTTACTTTTTGTTTATTTTCAGGAAATTTTCTTCAATTTATTCAAATTTTTGAAAAAACTGTCTCTTCATGTTTTTGGAAAATTAATAAATATGTAAAATAAAAAGTAAAAAAATAATAATATTAATAATAATAATTTGCTGTCAAAGGTTTGACTAATTCTAGTTTGATTATTTGCAGCGATCATACAGAGATTTCTTTTATTTATTGATTTATTTTGGCAGTTTGCGATGGTCGAAGTGATGGTGACGAGTCTGATGGATGAATTTTATCAACATCTGATTCAAATCTTCAAGCGTAAGGAGCTGTTTGTTCTGGCTGTTTGTGGTGCGGCGCTCCTCCTGGGGATCCCCTGTGTCATGCAGGTACACGCCGTCATTTAAGCCATTTAAACTTTAACCAGTTAAATCCCGATTGTGTTTTTGGCGTCTCGCTAACCTGCAGGTCTAAAGACGGCGTCTGTTTTCAGGTGGGCATCTATGTGTTCCAGCTCATGGACCATTACACCGCCATCGTGTCCATCATGTTTCTGGCTTTCTTTGAGGTTGTGGCGATCTGTTGGTGTTACGGTGAGCAGACGTGTGTCTTTCTGTTTTTTCAGCGGCCATTTAATGCAAATACATCACCACAATAAATATCGAAATTGGACGTTTCTGCAAACAACAACACTGTGGTTAAAACACTCGGTTACGGTTAGAAAAAGGTCGAGTTTTAGCTTCGAATACCTGTTTTTGGTGGAACAATCCCGATAGGAAAAGCAACGATGTCTCCATTAAAAAAAAGTTTTACGTGCAACTATTGACGCAGATTGTCGAGATTAAAAAAAACGCTTTTTGTGGCACATTTTGACTGTGGGACATTCTGACGATTTTAGGAGATTTTTAGGATTTTAGGACATTTCTTGTATTTTAGGGTGTTTCCGGGATTTTGGGACATTTCTTGGATTTTAGGGTGTTTCCGGGATTTTGGGACATTTCTTGGATTTTACGACATATCTCAGATTTTAAGACGTTTCTAGCATTTTAGCACGTTTCTAAGATTTTAGGACATTTTGAGGATTTTAGGACTTTTCTTGTGTATAAGTGTATAAAAAGTACTAGCTGTGAGCCGACGTTGCTCTCCGTGCAGGAGGAAATCGACTTTCGGACAATCTGGAGGAGATGACCGGAAAAAGAGCGAACATCTTCTTCAGGCTGTGTTGGCTGGTTGTTGCTCCTGGGCTCATCACTGTGAGTCAGACCTCAATATGATTTAAATTTCTCTTCCAAACGAGCCAACATGAGATCTAAAATTTTCACAGCTAATCATTTCTTCTGGCGGCAGGTTATCCTGGTTTTCTCCGTGATCCAGTTCAAACCGGCGCGATATGAGAACTACGTCTTCCCTCCCTGGGCTCAGGGGGTCGGCTGGGTCATCGCCATGGGCTCCATCATCTGGATTCCTCTGGGTGCCGTTCACACCTTGTGGGTGCTACCTGGCTCGCTCGTACAGGTGACACATTTACCATTTGCTTGTTTTTGTGCGATATTGAAGGTGGGACCCCAGCCCAGACGCCAGAATAAAATACTGTAGCAACAAAATCACATTTTTTTTAAATTAGCTGAGGACATTTACAGCCATGATTGTTACAACAAAAACTATTTTTTAATAACATATCGGGAAGATTACAGATCAGTTTGTTTACCAAAACCTGGTATTTTTGGACAACACGTCAAGACATTTTCAGCTGTGTTTCTTGCAACAAAACCTGGTATCTTTTGACGACATGTCAGGAAATTTCCAGTTACGTTTGTTGTGCAATATCAGGTATTTTTAACAACAAGTTGGGAAATTTTCAGATGTGTTTTTTGGGCCAAAACCGAGTATATTTTTATGATATGTCAGGACATTTCCAGACATGTTTCTTTGGATAATAGTGGATATTGTTTAACCACACGTCGGGACATTTTCAGCTAAAACCAGGTATTCACGAATGATAGATCAGGACATTTCCAGCAAACCATTTTTTTTTAACATGTTGGGAAATTGCCAGATGTGTTTGTTGGCCAAAACCTGGTGTTTTTTGACGACATGTTACGACATATCCAGCCACGTTTCTTACGACAAAATCATGTATTATTTAACGAAACATCAGGACATTTCCAGCTATGTGTATTGCGCAATACTGGGTATTTTTTTAACAACATGCTGGGAAACTTCCAGTTGTGTTTGTTGAGCCAAAACCAGGTATTTTATAAATATGTCAGGACATTTCCAGTCATGTTTCTTCGGACAAAAGTGGGTATTTTTAACGACGTCGGGACATTTTTAGCGACCAAAGCTTACCTTACCCTAACCAAGTTATTTTTATGCATAATTAACTCCCCATTTATTGCTCTGTAAAACACTTTTATGTCACAACATAAAAAAAAATTGACTTATAAATTTCAACGTATCTGCTACATATGAAACGCATATATCCAAGATAATTTTTAGAAACAAACAATACCAACATTTAGGCGATTGAGTCGAGAACCAACATGCAAGTGTTGCCGTGTCACGTTCATATAAAAATCAAACTACATTTTCTTATATATATTCCTCTTACAGAAACTGAAGCTGTCCATCACCCGTTCGCCCTGAATGAAATATCAAAAATGCCGTATTATGAGAGGGGAGGAACAGACGTCGCTGTCATCAGCTCCAACATCCATCTACCTGAAAAACGTCCCGCTCAGACAAACCTGTGATACCTCCGTGCGCCGCACAGTGTTCACCGAGCCACGAGAGTGGCCCATTTATTTAATCACAACATTGTTTGCCATTTGTTTTAAATCTGTGACAAACCTCTGGTTAGTCAAACAGAAGTAAAAAACAAAAATGATTTTTTACCTGATTGAGAAATGCTGCTGCATATCTGCCATGCAGATATATTCCAACGGTCATTTATGTGAGCCTGCTGATTCAATTTGTTGTTGTAAATGTGAGATTTTGCAGTTTTGCTGATTTTTTTTTTCTGTGATAAAATGTGGAAAGACAAAGTCCGTTATCGTTGTGTACATCTTTAATATCTGGCCGACACTTCCTCTGTTGTGAGGGAGCTTCAGGTGAAGGACGTCGTTCCTCTTATTTTACTTTGCTGAGGGTGCCATCTTTTGGTCTGTTGATGCAGTTATGGGTGTTGAGATAAAGTAGATTTAGTCAATACATTTTATCCAGTAAAATGATAAAATAATATATTTACAGGGTCATAAAAGTCATGGAATTTGCAAGTGGAAATTTCCAGGCCTTAATACATTTTGGAAAACTAAATATTCCCTGAAAGTTTTGGAAAAGTCATGGAATTTTGTTTCACAAACCTGTATAATAACACATGATGTGTTCAAGAACTGTCAAAAAGTTGAAAATCCAGCAATAATTTCTGTTTTTACTTGTTCTGGCTGTTATAAATGGTCTAAGTTTTGGTGATTTTTAATGAAAACATTAAAAAACTAGCATATTTTCTTGAAAAAAACCACCCCAAAATAAAAAAAAAAATCACCAAAAATTATTAAAGGAAAAAAAAAGCTGTTTTTTTTTAAAGAAAATATGCCTCCCAAACCTCAAAGTTTAAAAGAATAAATAATAATAAATAAAACAAATAATATTTTTTTCTTAAAAAATTGACCAAAAATTGTAAAGAAAATAAGGTTCTTTTTTTTTTTTTTTTTAAAAAAAAAAAAAGAAACCACACATTGCAGACCTTTTTTTTTTTTTTTTTTAAAAGGGCTTTGTTTTTTTCTTTAAAAAAATAAATAAAAATGAGGAGATAAAGAATGGCCAAAAAGAATTCAAAAATATTAATAAATGAGTATTGAAGGTCAATTCAGAGAATGTATAGACTTTAAAATTTGCCTCAAAGTCTTGGAAATGTATTGTTGAAAATGATTATGACCCCTGTATTTGACACTCAGAGTTCATACAGATTAACTTTTTTTTTTTTCCCCCAATATATGTTTACTGGGTTTTTTGTTTATAGAGAAGAAAGGGCGATGGCAATGTTCATAACACGTTCAGGCCCTTCTTCAGTGGTCAAAAAACAGGAACAGAAATTAAAAGATTTATAGGTGCTGCATGTCTTTGTATAAAAAAAAAACCCACTCAACTTGAGCAACCTTACCTTTCACTGCGCTGACATCTTCGCAAATGGAGTGGATTTGTTTCTTCAGGTCCGTGATCACCGTTTTATTTTCCTGAATCAGTGATTCAAAGTGTTAATTAGCTGCAAGTGAGGAGACAAACTCCGGAGCGTCAGCTAAGTTAGCTCCCATAACCTCGCCAACAGTATCGTGTTTACCTTTCTCGCTGGGAGGTGGTTTAGCTGGGAAAGTCATCTTCATCCATCACGCTGATTTTCATCCCTTCTTTCGCCGCGTGGCCGTGGTAGCTGTCTGAATATTACGGCTAACGTTAGCTTTGTTAGCCGACTTCGCTCCGTCTTTTCGTCACGCGCTTTCCTCTTGTCCAGTCCCGAATTTGGCATTTCACGTTTGTTCTGGGCGAATTGGACCGAACACTTTCCTAACAGTTCTTAGTCAGAGGCAGGCTTACTATAAATAAATTATTCACCGTTGAATTGGCTTTTGGTAACAGAGCTCAGAGTCTGCTCACAGCGCCATCTTGGATCCTCCCCTTCATGTTCAAAAGTTTGGGGAGCCAACTCTCCAAAAATAACGTCGGGTCGTTGCCCTCCACCCGCTCTGGAAGACTGAAAATCCGGATATTCTTGCGTCTCCCTCTATTTTCTAAGTCGTCCGCCACCTTTTTCTCAGAGACCTGCGCTTGATGCCGACGGGCTCTGAGGCGTCCTCTATGGCCGAGATCCGCGTCTCGGCCTCGGTGATGCGCGTCTCGTGGTTCTGCAGCTGTTCTTGTTGTGACTGCAGGAACTGGGAAATTGGCTCCAGCTTGTCCTCAAAAACTTTAGTGAGGTTTGTGGTAACAGCACGAACCACCTCCTGTAGCGCTGGATTCATTGCGCCGCCGTCACGAGCTAAAATGCTAATAGCTTCAGTAGCTTCGCCGTTAGAGTCATCCACGGCGTCAGATGCAGGGCTTTCATTGCGTTGTCTGTTATCAGACGGCCTCAAAAAGTACGTGTTGATACTCATCGTGAACTTAAGCGATGAAAAATGGCAATATTACTACGTTTCAGTGGGTTTTTAAGTGCAAAAATCACAAACCCTGCGCTGACACTCCCCAGCCCAACCTTACTTTACGCCGCCATCTTGAAAAGCCCATACAGATGAACTTTTAAATAACTTCCCTTAAAAACATAAACCAGTGTGGCCTGATTGTGGTTGACTCATTTATTAGGTCAAATGAAGCAGGGCACTGCTGATCAAACTGACACACGCGCACACACAGGTGGTAAACAGAGGAGGTCATGGGTCATGTAATCATGTCATGTCATGTAAGGTGTAATAAAAACCCGTCACACACAAAGTCCACAGCTCACGTCTTCTCTCTGCAACGACAGGTTGTGTGGTGAACATTAACACAGGCCACTACTTACTTCTGGGCAATTTTTATTTATTAATTTAAGGAGAAATTTCCACAGAAAGGTACACATTTTTAAGGTATGCATGTACATGGAGTTAGATTCTTCGCCCTGTGTACGTTTTAAGAGTTTCCCTCTTTTATTTCCTCCTCATGAACGAATCCAACGTGCAGAACAACTAAGATTACGCAGGTGAAACTGTAGAAACCGATGTGCATAAAGGAACTGTTCACGCCCAAAATGAGCATCTGTTTATCAGTTTCTCAGCTTGTGTTTAGGTCAGTTTGTGAGGAAAACTTTGTTTTTCTCACACGCCTCCACCGTGAACAAAGAATTCAAAAGCAGAGAAATTTCTTGATGAATTAAAGTCAATGGGGTCCACCTTTTAGCAACATCGAAACTACATCAAAACATGCGTTTACAAACAGTCAGACTCGTGCAGTATGTTTCAGGTCTCATTTATCCCCAAACAGGCAGCTCCTTTAACCTTTAAAGCCAAACTCCTTTGACAAAAACAGCTATTTTGAACACAGGAGCTGCTGCTCCTCGCAGCCTCGATCGGTTAGTGTGTGTGTGTGCTGAGCTGTTGTGGGGATTTCTATCGTATGACGAGTGTGTTTTCCACTAATTCATGAAGCTGCACAGCCACTGCAATGTCAACAAACAGGAATTTTACATGGACTGTATCTAAAGATGGACGTGTCCCCGCTAACCCCAAAACTTAGTTGGTTTTACCTGGTCAGAGATGGTCCTGACCAATGACGTTATATAAAGATGGACAAAAAAGTGTAGCTTTTCAACCTGGATCGCCCCCTGGTGTCTGTCTGCAGTACAGGTCATAAAGCCCGCCCCTCCATGTTAGTGAACAGGACGAACTAAAAACCCAAAGTACACGCCAAATAAACTTTTCCCCAAAGATGGTTTCTGTCTCATCACCCTGATGTTTGTTCAAGTGATTGTTTTAATGAAAAGCTTGTTTTTTATGAGTTATTGAATTAAACAAAAAGGGTATTTTCTGTCATGATTGACAGCTGTGACAGCCAATCTGAGCACTCACATTCAATGGAGAACGGGTGTTTTGGCGGGAACTCCCCTACTGTGTATTGCTAATATTGCTACTGCGCAGAATCCGGCTCTCAATGACATCATCCTCACAAGATGGAAATGCCCGAATTTCGGATATTTTAATCTCACTTCAGCATAGCTAAGTGGGGGCGTGTCTTTATATACAGTCTATGGTCCTGACCCAGTTCTTGAGGGGTATTTTTTGTCCCTAATCACAAATATTGTGATGCATCATGGATGACTTGTCTTGCATATATCAATTATCGCAGAATCGCAACATCGTGATAGCATCATTATCGTGGGCCAGGTATCGGGATTCCCACCGGTAACTCCTATGACTTTGTTTCATTAAGAATTGTCTCAGTTTTTGGGTAAATTAGGTTCAACACAACACAAGGGGAGAAACTGAAATACAAACGGTCATTTGAGCGGTGAAATATTGCATCTGCACTTTTCCTGAAACGTAAAAATCCAAAGAAGGGGAACTGAAGGTGTTTGTGGAAACATTCGGTGAGTAAATGCGGCAGGATGGACACACCGGCGAAGGTTAGTTACAGTGGACAGTACTGTCTACGGTTAGCGAGTATGAGACCAAATCTATCTATGATCGAAAGTTAAAATATCCATTAAAAAAAAAAATCTTATAAACAGCAATTACTCTCCATTTAATGTCAAAAAGATATGTCATATGACCTACAAAAAAAAAAAAAATATATGTGCAATCAATGGCATACTCTTCCCTCTGAAGTGATGGTCGTGCAGATGACCATGCAGCGCAGCAGCAGCGACTCCCTCCTCTGTGTTTTGTTCCTACTGTAGTTTGGACTCAGCTCAGTTCAGCGCCGGGCTTCGCAGACGCCAGGTCGCCGCGTTCAGTAGTATTTCTGTAGTGGTTTACAAAGTCCACGCCCCCTCGTTTCCTCGCTCAGCCTCCTCAAGGCTCCGGCCATCTTCGACCACGTCCCTGCAGATCCAACACAGCTGAAGTTTATTTGTCCCCCCTCCCACCCCCACCCGCTCCCCTCGCCCAGCAGAGGTCACTAAGGAGTCACCATGGCTGCTGTCCGTCTGCTCCTGCAGCTTCCTGTTTCACTGCTATGACACCTGCTCCACCGGCCTCATCTGCACATCTCCAATCTGACGACACAAATATCGAACTGAGATCAACACAAACAGAACATCGCGCAACTCAAACTGATGCTGTGAAAGTTTCAGAGACAAAGAGTCCAGGATAAAGTGTACATATGTACACCTCGGATATGTTTAAGTTGCATGTTTTATGTGTAGGTTCAAATCTGACTTTTCAGTTTTAATTTTATGTTGTGTGGTAAATGTTGTCCAGTTCAGGCAAAAACAAAAACTTGGTAAAGGTCAGAAAAACATCATGATTTGAACCTCTAGCAATAGCACTGCGACTTTGCAAAGATTTTAAAGGTATACAGCGGGTCGGCCTGGAGTTTAAAGTCTCATTATATGAAGATGACTTACTTCTATACGTATCTGAACCAGCTTCATCACTTCCTTCCATTCTATACATTCTGAAACAATTTGGGAAAATTTCGGGATACAAGCTGAATTTGCAAAAGAGTGAAATGTTTTCCTTCAGAGCTGAAACAGATGCACCTCCTTCTAGCCCTCCCCCCTTTAAAAGGATTCAAAATGGCTTTAAATACCTGGGATTGAGATTACCCGCACTTTATCTACTACTTTTACAAAAAATTTTACTGCTCTCCTCAACAATTGTAAACAGGACATGAATAGGTGGGCCTCTCTACCACTATCAGTAGCTGGACGTGTTAACGTTATCAAAATGATAGTATTACCTCAATTTCTATATCTCTTCCAAAACATCCCAATTTTGATTAAAAAATCTTTCTTTAAAACACTTGATAAAATCATTGTTTCTTTCATATGGGGGAATAAACCCAGTCGTATCAGCAAGATCCACCTCCAAAGACCAAAACACTTAGGAGGGCTAGCCCTGCCAAATTTCCTTTATTATTGGGCATGCAACTTTCAAAAATTAATCCACTGGCTTGAAGATAAACCAATCACAGGAAGGGCAGACTGGGTGCATATCACTTAGGCTCAGTGATTTGTGCAGCCTTGCCTCTCGTCTGTAATAACTTGACTTCAAATACAACAGTTAACCATTCTATAAGAATCTGGGCTCAATTTAGAAAACATTTTGGAATACAAGGTCCTTCTATCCCCAATGTCTCGTAAAAAAATGCCCAGTTTTTTGTCCCGAACATGGCTAGAAATGATACATTTGAAATTTACAGATGTGACGTATTTGTACTTTTCAGAAACGTACAAAGCCAACATTTTATTTTTTGACTGTGCTGTAAAGAGAGACAAACCTGGACATGAGGAGGGGCACTGAGGACAAAAGTGACTGCACTGGCTATGTCTTCTGCTTTCAAACACTGAAAAAAACAGAGAGGAGAGGTTTTATTTTACTCTGGTATTTTTTACTTTGTGAAAAACTTCTTGTGACTCTTTGACAAATGCTTACTTTCATACTCTCGTACACCGCGGCTGCTTTCTCCGGATCGCTGTTGTGATGCCTGAAGGCAAACTCAGTCTCCACGATTCCAGGAGATATACACTGCAGGAAAACACGTCACACATTTACCGCCGACACAGACGAAACACTGAAATTAGTTTGGACGAGTGTCACTATTTGGAGAGTTGTTCATACACTGATGAACAAATCATTCAGGTCCTTTATTTACAGTAAATACACTAAAACTACACTGTGAAAATACATAATAAATAATTCAAAACCTGGGAACAACTATTTTTCAAGAGACAGAAATAGACCATTTTGTTAAAGAGTAAGATCCGTTCAGCCAGAAACAACCCAAAAATAACTTAGAATAAACTTACATGGCTGAAAATGTCTCAAAATCTGTCTAAAAATACCGTTGGAGCTGTTAAATACAGCTGGAAATGTCCTAAAGTCTTAAAAAAAAGAGGTTGGAAATGTCCTGACATCTTATTAAAAATCCCCCATATTAAAACAAAAAACATGGCTGAAAATGTACCATTATCATTTTAAAAATAGATGCTGTGGCTGTCACAACAACGCCTGAAAATGTGCCGTCGTTCTTGTTAAAATACCCAGTTTAATGATCATAAACAGCCAGAAATATCCCAACTTTTTGCTGAAAATACCCGGTTCAATAGCAACAAAAATGGCTGGGAAATCCGCATCGCCAAACCTACCAAACTCCACTTAAATAATCAGTCATTTTATCACATGAAAACACACAATTCAAAGTCGACAGACACAAAATAAAACTCACAGAAACCATCTGGGTTCGTCTTTTCACCGTTCCAACAATCACCAACTCTGGTTTGGTTGAAATAAAAAACTTAATTCACCCAGTTAGATGCAGAAATGCAGCAGCTCTGTAAACCCTTAAATGACTGTTTATTTGAATGGAGTCTGGTGGGTTTGGTGATGGCTATTTTGGGGCTCTTTCTGATTTAACAAAAAGGATCTTATTCCTGTAAAATTACCGAACCGATAATAATAACCGAAACTATACGACAAAAGGGCAAAATCTACCTGTGAGATGTTCTAGAGTATTAAGTTATTAAGTAAAGTACCTCAAAATTGTACATAAATTCAAGTATTTGAATAAAAGTACTAAGTTCCACAGAAAAAGCTGCACACTGATGGTGACAAACTGACTCACCGTGGCTCTGATGTGGGTGTTTGCTTCTCGAAGCTCTTGCCGAATCCCCTCAGTCAGAGCGGTCACAGCGTATTTAGTGGCGCAGTAGAAATGCTCGTCAGCACTCGGCACCACTCGATGTCCCCCCATACTGCAGCAGGTACATGAAGAGACAAATATGCACCAGCCAGTAGCCACAGCCTGCAGCGCGACCTCGATTCAAACCTTAATGTCCGATTTATTGTCATGCTGTTTCACTCTTTTGAAACCTGAGCAAAATGGTTTGATTTCACTCAAAAACATGGATAGAAAACATTGAGCAACTTAACAAGACATGGCCCAAGCAGGAAATTAGTAAAAAAGAAAACCAAAAAAACTACTTGGAAAAAAAGTGAAAAAAAAGGATTTCTTTTTGGCAATACAATATCAAATATTAGCGTTTTCTGGTCATTTTTCTCTATAATCTTTAAATTTCCCCCCTTTTTCAACTATTTTTCAAATAATTTTCTTGTAATTCTTCTTGTAATTCCTTGCAATTTGCAAAATATTTCTTGCCAAGTTGGTCATTGCTTTTTTCCCTCATGTTTTCGAAAGAAATCACATTTCTTTTCTTTATTTGCTGAGCCCAACGTGACGTCTTGAAATGGTTTTATTTATCCAACCAACAGCCAAAAATGAGGCTTTTTTTTTTTTTTAAATCATGTAGGACAAAGAAAAGCGTCGAATAATCACATTTAAGAAGCATAAAACCAGCAAATGTGTTTTTTTGCTAAAAAAAAATTAAAAATGAGTATTTGATTATCAAAATACTTTCAGTGGTTTCTGGGGGAGGACCCCCAACCAAGCAACTTTTGAGCATCAAACACTTAATTTCTTGCATTCTGGTTAATTTTTCTGCACCAGTTCATACCAGTTTAGACACAAGTCAAACACCCAGTCAGCATTTCGCTCCATATGTTTTTGTGAGTTGTAAAACCAGATGCTGTATTGAATTTAATGAATGTATATTACAGTGTCATCGGCGTAAATTTGTATGTGGACATCAGCGGAGACAACCGACAAATCACTGGCAGAAATATTAAAAAAGAGGACCTAAAATGGACCCTTGAGGTACCCCACTTGGCAGTCTAGAAATGTGGATTGATGAATATTTATTTTAGCTCAGCGTTGTCTGTTTTGCAAACAGGATATCAGACAGTTCATTGTGCTGCTCGATTTTAGTGTGATGTGATAATTTTGATAATAGAAACTTATGATTTAGCCATGAAAACAGCGACGCATTGTTTTTTTCAGAATGAGGGCAAACTGGATATACCGCCACGCGTTTGTATGCCTCTGCACATCAGAGAAGTTGCACATCCAGAAAACGTATGCTTTCACAGAGATCTCTAAATTCATCGTTTCGAAGTGGGCACCCAAGACATTTTTAAGATATTGTGTTCAAGAAAATGGGGCGAACATACGGACAACCCAAAAACATAAAGTGGAGGCATAAAAATCGACCGCTGAATGTATATGAATATGTGAATATTCCGAATTTTGAAACGGATACGAATTTAATATTCTTATGGTTCATGTAAACTGCAAAATCTGTTTAAATTTTCTAAATGTAGCACTGGCTGGGAGGCTGTATTTGCATTATTGAACAAGTCTACATCTGCAGGAAAAGTTTGACAAAACTTCTGTTTTGATGCAAAGAAACAAAATGACTTAAGCCGGTTTGACTATTCCACTTTTCCACATTTTGATTTGTTTTTTTGTGATCAAATTTTTATTTAGTTTTCTGCAGAGGATAATAATAAATCATATGAATATATCCTCGCATGGGTGCTTATACTCCAGAATGACAGTTAACCTTTTGTCTAACCCTTACCACCCCACCCCAGGTGGCTTACAATGACCTGTGATGTCTAATCAAAAAATAAAATGAAATAAAATAAAATAAACAAACAAATAAAGCAGTGCAATACAATATGTATCTTGATTTTGTAAAAATGTTAAAGCACGTAATCAGAGTATGCACAGCTGCATGAAAATGTTAATATTCTTGAAATATTCATTTTCCTTGTAACTAATAAGGGCAAAAACTGAATGTAAAGATTATTGCAGGTCCAGCAGGAGCCAGGTGGGGCTCACAGCGGGCTTTCCTTAAAGCCTGCAGGATTAAAAATCTCTGCAAACTGCCTTTGAATTAATCTATACATTCGCTCTTGGATTCGAAGGTTGCAGCTTACCTGTTAATATTGATGATGTGGCCGTCGTCCACGTTCCTCTCCTTCATTGATTTGTACGCCTCGCGGGTGCAGATAGACAAGGCTAAGACATTCACCTGCAGGGGAGGGCAACAACTTAATTTATGTTTCAGTCGATATATATGTGCAAAAAGTAATGTGGAAAAAAATAAAACTTTCATGCAGAATGTGACTTTGCAATATTTAGGAAAGCCGTGTGATTAAACGGTATCGGTTCAGCTGATTGATGCTCGCTGGGTCACTGTGTCAGACCAGCTCAACCTGCTGTTCCTGTCCTCTAAGCTGCTCCCGTGGCGACACTGATGGACGGCAGGTTAAAGCCATCGTGGTGGCAAGACAGGGGGAAGTGACCAAACAAGGTCAGCATAGAGATTAAACACGAGCTAAAAATACACATGCAGTGCACATTCATGTGGGCTGCCATGACAACAGATGGACCAGCGTTACGAATGCAGGACTCTGGAGACTTTAGAGGAGGGGGGTCTTCGGTGGTCAAGAGCTCAATAAATCAGGATGTAACGTCCGAACAGGAGAAATAGTGCCGGCTTTCATTAGCGGGTCTCTGCTGTGCCAGAGCGTCTCCTCTGTGAGGGGAGGGGACCAGTGAGGGACGCCCATGTGTCCACACATCTCTGCTTTGACTCTTATTCTTTCAAAAACACGAGCTCTACAGTGTATGGAAGACCATTTGAGCCAATGTGATAAAAAGGGGAAAAAAAGCTATGTTATTATAATAAGAAAGTTTGTCAGCATTTTCCTTTTTTTCCTATTTTAAAATATTTAAAAAAATTCTATTATTTATTTTTTTATTATTTTAACTACGCCCTTATTTTGAGAAGGTGTATTAATATTAGATACAGTACCAATTCATTTCAAGAAATCAAGTCATTATTTGAGTTTGTCATTATTTAGCAACATCAAGTTATTATTTTAAGAAACTAAAACTTTTCAAAGTACTAAGCCATTATTTTTAAATATAGCTATTTTAAAATACTAATGTATTATTATTTAGAAATATTAAATCATTACTTTAAGAGACTTTGTCAGTGTTTTTCCTTTTTTTATTTTAAAACAAAAAAAAAAAAAAAATTTTTTTTATAAAAGCTTCTCATTATTTTGAGACACTTAATCATTATCGTGAGATACTATAGCATTATTTCAAGATATTAAGTCATTATTTCGAGATACCTTGTCATTATTTCGAGACACTCATTATTTTGAGATCTTCAGTCAGTACTTTGAGATACTAAGTCTTATTTCTTGATAAACGTTCATATCGAGAGTTACTCTTTATTTTGTGATATCTAAATTAATATTTTAAGAAACTAAATCATTATTGCTCGACACTAAATCATTATTTTAAGGTACTAACTCATTATTTCATGATAGTATCATTATTTTGAGATATTAAGACGTTTGAAATACTATGTTACTATGAGGTATGCTATTATTTTGAAATACTAAATCATAATTTTGAGATACCATAATTTGTTTAAGACATTGAGTCATTATTTTGAGAAAAGATGCCATTATTTTTAGATACAAAGTCATTTTTTGAGATATTTCAGAATTATTTTATAATACGATGGCATGATTTCAAGATAGTATGCCAATATTAATGCCAATATTACAAGATACTACAGCAGTATTTTGAGATACTAAAGCATTGTTATGATATAATATGTCATCTCTTTGATATACTATATATATTATTATTTCCAGATACTAAGTCATTTTGAGATACTGCAGCATATTTTTGAGTTAAAAGGTCATTATTGCGAAACACAACTTTCAGATGCTAAAAAAAATGTATTAAAATGGTTGAGCATCTCAAAATAATGACTTTTTATCCCAAACCTTTCGGACATTCATTATTTTAAGATATTACGTCAAGATACTATGTCATTATTTCAAGATAATACAGCATTATTTCAAAATACTATGTCATTAATATGAGATCCTAATTCATTATTTTGACTTACTAAATTATTATTTTTTTAAAAAAGTTTCTCAATGTAATGACTTGCAGGATTATTTGTTTTCATCACATTGGCAGAAATGGGCTTCCATACCAAAGACTCAGTCTGGGCAACCATTTCAGCTGCTTCTGCTTTTCCGCTCATGTAGGGCAACCTTAAAATCAGTATAACACAGATATAAGGGGATCATTTTTCCAAACATACATATTCTAAATAAACACGATGTTCCTCTCAGGCTCGGTGCAGCCTAAGCATTTATATCTGCGTGTCTGTGTGATCCACCCACGTCGATCATGTTCCTCCAGCCCTCTGTCTTTCCGCTGAGCAAGGGCTCGTTGTGTGCGAGTCCAGCGTTGTTGATGCAAACGTCCACGCCCTTGTGCAGCGTCTTGATGGCTGAAAACATGGACAGGATCTCCTCCTCGTTGGACAGGTCACACTTATAAGGGATCAGGGTGCCGCTGTAGCCTGCACTCTGACACTCTGCTGCCAGCTTCTGAAAAAAACACAAAACAGACCAAATTTAACAACACGTATGTTTTTTAGAGGATAGTAAACACTATAAATTATAAAAAAAGAAATTGATTAGGACTGAGACAGTGTTGGGTAAGAGCTGGGAATGATTAACCTGCAGCAGCAGAAGATAAGCACCCTACCGACTCAGACACTGAGGACGCAGAGAGGACGAGCAGCCGTAAAATCAACAGCACATCAGCTGAGAGTCTGACCGAACAAGTGCAGCAGAAACACTACAGTATATTTCACATGATAACAACGAGTATATTAAAATTACACTTTTGACCAAAAATCCAAATCATGACCCTGGAAAATAAAAAGCAATTCTTTCAATAATGAGAGCTATAAATTATGGAAGACCACTGCCGCCAACGTAACGAAAAAAAGAAGAAGAAAATCCTCTGTGAATAATTTCTCTAAATGATGTTATAGTATCATAAAATAACGTTTTTCAGGCCTATTACGTCATTATTTTGAGAAACTGAGATTTATTTATTTTTTGAGATATGAGTGATTATTTTGAGAATAAATCTATACTTTGAGATAGCAAGTTGTGACACTAAGTCGTAAGATACTTATTTTAAGATACTAAGTCAAGATTTTGAGAACATTTCTCTTAATTTTGAGAAACTACATAAAGAGTTTGAGATACTAAGTCAGAATGGTTTTCATTATTTTATGATACTAGTCATTATTTTAAGGTACTATGTCATTTTTTGGAGAAACTAAGTCATTATTTTGAGATAAGTCATTTTTTTAAAGTATATTTTTAGTATATTTTTAGATAGTTTCTCATATTTTTGTGACACTAAGTATTAAATATTTCTAAATATTTTGAGACCCTAATTCATTGACTTAAGATACTAAGTCATGATTTTAAGACACAGCATCATTATTTTAAGATGCTATGTTGTTTTCTTCAGTCATTATTTTTTTTAGAAAAGTTCTTTATTATTGAGATAATAAGTCATTATTTTCAGGGTAAGTCTTTCTTTTGAGAGAGTTTCTCATTATTTTGAAATATTAAGTAATTTTTTTGGGGGATATAAAGTCAATATTGATAAAAAACAAAAACTGTCATTATTTTAGATGCCTTGCTTTATTTTGAGATTAGTCATTATTTAGAGATACTTTTTCAAGATTTTTGCAATACTGACATTATTTTGAGATGCCATTATTCTGAGAAAGTTTTAATTATTTAAATTTTCTAATTATATAATCTGAAATTTTCTCATTATTTTTAAGCTTTGCGCGGATGGGACGCCTCTTCCTGCGGGGCACAGCTGGGACGCTGCGGGATGAAATCCAACCAGGTCAGCGGGCCGTCCACCACCGCGGGGTTTGATACATACTGACACAGATCGCCCTGCCAGGCACAGCTGCGGCGGTCACCTGACGTCTCGATCTGGCTGCCGCTCGGACAGGAGGGGCCCGGCTGATGAGGGGCCCGGCTGATTAGGGCGGGGCCGGCGAGGATGCACGCGCTGTAACTCTCTGCTGAGTTAGTGAGCGGCACCAACACCCCCAACACCCAGAGAGAAAATCATTTTTATAAAAGCTAGGGGAAATTTTCCAGAGACCTACATTTAAATTTTTCATAATTATATATTAAAAATATTTTTTATAGAATTATTAGAGTTTTTTTCAAGTAATTTCCTAGCTTTATGTTGTTTTACTTTACTTGTTTGTTTGCGTTGCATTGAGATGCAGTAAATCAGGTTTCTTTCACAAATGAAAAAAGGCAATGAGCAGTTTAGCAAGAAATGTGCCTCAAATGACACTTTTTAATTTTTTTATTTTTATTACATACTTAAATGTTTCGTTATTAGGGGGCTTTAGTGTCCAGGTCATTGTTTTTCTTGTACTAATTTCTTGCTAAATTAACCTTTACAGGGGGTGACAGTATTACGGTCCAACAATTACTAAAATAAGTAAGTAAAACTTAATTTATATGGCCCCTTTTTTAACCCTTTGATAGTTTTTTTTGTCATTTATTTGTTTTCTTTTTTTTACTTCCCCTTTTTTGTTTTGTTTTTCTGTTTTTATTATTTTTTTAGGTAATTTTCTTAGACTTTTTACTAATTTCTTGTTAGTTTTTGGGTCCTTTCTTCTTAACATGCTCATTGCCTTCTTACCGTGTTTTAGAAATCAAGCCAATTTGCTCAAGTTTCAAAGGGTTAAGGAATCTACTTTTGTGAAGCGCTGCTTTTTATAATCTGGATGAAATTGGATTGAGGGATCATTTGGCTTTTTTTTTCTCCTAACAAACACGTAATAGAGTGAATGCGCCCCGTCTCACACTTGGTGTGTGCAGATTTCTCTGCTCTTCCTCTAAGCTGTTTAACTGGGATTATCCAGAGAGCAGGCATTACCCGAATAAAGCTGTCAAAATGCTAAAACACTGAAAACACTTGTCTCATCCGTAAAGACTAAAAGCAGCCCTTTTTGAACGGGATGAGGACAGGTGATCTACTTTCTTTGGTCCATGTGAAGCTGACGTCAACGCCCCCTAAAGATCTGAACCTCCAGACTGAAGATCTTTACAGGGACGGGAGGACAGACCGGAGGAGAGGCTCGTCTCTACTCAGAAAGGAGGTTAACCCTTTTAACCAGAGCAAATGGATGCATTTCCTTTCAAAAACATAAGAGAAAGGGCAACTTGATAAGAATTCACAATTCACAATTTGCAAAAAAACTTAGTTTATTAAAATTAGTTGTAAAAATATTTTTAAAAAGCTGAGGAATTTCCGGGGGAAAAAAAGAGAAATTGCCAGAAAAGATGTCAAGGGAAAACAAGAAAAAAGGCAGTGATAAAATCTATGGAAAAAATAAAAATTTTTGTAGGGAAAATGTCCAGGGAAAAAGATTTGAATGATCTGAAACCTAAGCAAACTGGAAAAGAGAAGGAAACACAAGAAATGAAAGAAGTATGGACTAAAAATGAGCAGGAACTAGTAAAAAAAAAATTACAAAAAAATACCCAAATTTTTAAATTAAAAACAAAGAAAAAAAAGAAAGTTAGTTTAAAAAAAGAAAAATAAAAGGACTGTGAAAAAGTGCTTAAAATTATATTTTCTAACATTATTTTAAAAATGTGAGAATGATATTTATATTGCTTTTCCCTAGCTGTTTTCTTTTTTCTTTTACCACTGAAATTTTTCCCTAGCTTTTTAAAAATCATTTTTTAAATTTCCGCAAATTTTGCAATTTGTAAAACATTTTTTTCTTGGTTGCTCATTGCCTTTTTTTCCCACATTTTTGACACAAAATCAAGCCACTGTGCTCAGGGTTCAAAGGTTTAAATTATTGTTTTTTAACCCACTATTTTTCAGGTAATTGTCTTGTACTTTTTACAAAATTATTATTATTATTATTATTATTATTATTATTATTATTATTATTATTATTATTATACTTTCCCCAATATTATTATCATTATTTTATTTCATTTTTTTAGGTAATATTCTTGTACTTTTTGCAATTTTTTTATTCATTTTGTGCTAATTTTCTGGGGTAATATTTTTTTTCGTTGCTTGCCTTTTTCCCATGCTTTGAAAGAAATTGTGCCAATGTAGTCACGTTTCAAAGGGTTAACATAAAGAGGAAGTGGTGTCAGTGTGTTGTTGGAGGGGAGAACGAGTTTCTGATTTAAGTGGGAGCAAACAGGCTGTGATCTTGGTCCAACGACAGGAAGTCTCCGGCTGTGAATCTGCGTGTCTGAGTGTGTGTGGGTGAGTTCTGGCACCAGCTGGACCGCCATCGCCAGCACCAGCCCACATACTGGCCACGCCCACAGCTCATGGTGCTGAAGCACGTCGTCCCACACATAAGCAACCAGGTCCCGAGCTATGTCGCAGCGGCACAAGATACATTCATCACAATCCAAACTGAAACCGGATATCTGCAGGTGAAGCATGTTTAGTCTCAAATTTTAACCCTTCAACAACTGGATCAATGTCAGTTTTCTTGTGCTGCATTCAGAAATCTTTAACCAGCATTTAAACCTCTGAAACCTAACAAAATTGGTTTGATTTCTGCCAAGAACAAAAGAAAAAAACGTAATAAACAGCTTATCAAGAAATGTCCTGGTGACAGAAAGCTGATCTGAGGAAGAGCTGGGGGAAGATTAGAAAATATTATCAAAAAACAAGGGAAATATTGCCAGAAAAACTATAATTGTTACAAAAAAAGAAAAAAAAAAAATGTATTGAATTTTTTTATCCCTTTCTTAAGGTCATTTATATTTTTGTTCTTCTTTTTTTTTAGTTTCTATGATTTTTTTCTCTTTTCCTTTTTTATTTTCCAACTTTTTACTAATTTTTGGACATTTTCTTATTAAGTTTCTCGATTCCTTTTTTCCATATTTTTGAAAGAAATTAAGCCAATTTGCTCAGGTTTTTCGCACACAATTTTATGACTTTATAATGTCAGAAATATTTTTTTTTCTTGTAAAATTTGTGAATTTTTTTTCTTGTAAATTTAGGAAAACTTTAATCTTACGTTTTTTCCATGGAACATTATCCCCTTTTACCAGCAGCATTTTTTTTCTTCTTCTTCTTCTTCTTCTTTTTTTTTTAAATCATTTTTAACACCTACTATGGCCCTAATAGGCAGTCATACATTCTGAACTACTTTGTGTACTTGTCTTATTTTGTCATCCTGATTTTCTTTAGAAAATGTTTTACATTTACTTTACATACATATTTTGCAATCACTTGTATCATCAGCTGCTTTGGTGTTGGAGCCATTAGGGGCCTGGATGTTAGAGCAATCTTTATCCTAAATTAATAGTCACAGGATGCTAAATCTGTATAGATTTTAACTCTGGTCCAGTGACTCCTAATCAATGAGATTAATCAGCCGATGATCAGCTGTGATAGAGGGGGTTTGGACTGAGACTTCTGTCGTGTGCAGAACAGAGCATCGGTTCGGTCTTTGACCCCATGTTAGACGGAGAGCGTGTTTGTTTCAAAGTGACAGTAATCAGCCAAATGAACGTTTTCTTTAAGGTGTGAGTCAAGAAGCAGAGCCCTGTTAGGACGGCACAGTTTAAAAGACTTTCCAGAAAACGAGCCACGACATATGGTTCGGTTCTTGGACAGTTATGGAAGACTGCAAACACAGCTGTGTAACTCAAATACAATCACTGTTTGCTATAACACAGACAGTCTTGATAAGAGGAACGCTGAAAGATAAAAAATCTTACAACGCAAAAGACAAATGATGTTTCAGCAGGTCGTAAAACTTTGCATGTTACAGTAACGGGTGCACACACACCCTGCAGCACTCCCGGGCACATGTGTACATGCCTACATCGTCACATTCACGGCCAGTAACCCCTGCAGCGGGCTGTTATATAATATAAGGTCTACAATGCAGGGACATCACTGTCCCGCACCATGTTCATCAATCATTCACCCACTCACGTGGAAGTGGGATAAATGGACCAGCAAAACAACTCGCTGGAGGAGAGATAAAAATAAAGACGCCAAAGTGCTGAAGGCAGACAAGCTTTTAAGTGGTGAGCCAGATCAATAGCAGCAGGCAGCAGCCGCGAGCACAGAGAGCTGAGAAATTAGATTCGTCTCAGGTTGACTCAGGAGGTCTCACAGACAAAAGATGGAGAGTGTTACAAGCCACTGTGCCTCCTCCGATTCCCTGAAAAGTCCGATATGCAGTTAAAGATGTAATGCAGCCATAATTCAGCCAGTAACGCCTCCCCTCTAAATCCCTCCTGCCCCCATCTCCTAAATACCTGCGACACACAAAACTATTTTGCCTGTCATAAAGCATTTCCATCCTCATTACTGAGACTGTTGTCCAGCCATAACAAAAAAAGTGTGCAGGAGGAGGGAGGAGGAGGGAGGAGGAGGGAGGAGGAGAGGAGTGCTGGCAGCCAGAGAGTGAAACAGAAGGAGAGAGAGAAAAAAATCATTAAAAAAAAAATGGAGAAGTAAAGCTGAACAAAACGCTTTATCATTTCAGTATGTTTTACTCTTTAAGAAGCCGGACAACGGCAGCACAGGATGATCAGGCAAACACAGCCGCTTCCTGTCCTACGGTGACGTGCACATACATGACCTGGATGATCCTGAAATCTTAGACATGTCCTTAAGTTCTAGAAATGTCATAAAATCCTAAAACATCTTACAATCCTTGAAAAACTTTCTTAAATATGAGAAATGCCTAAAAATACGAGAAAAACATCATAACAAAGAAATGTCATAAAACCCTTATGTCCTAAAATCCTAGTAATGTCCTAAAGTTATAGAGAAAATCTGAGAAATGTCCAAAAATCTTAGAAACATACTAAAATCCTAGAAATGTCTTAAAGTCCTAGAGATTTACTAAACTCTGAAACTAAAATCCTAGAAACATCCTAAAATCTGAGTAATGTTCTAAAATCCTAGAAATATCCTAAAATCTTAGAAACATCATAAAATCCTTGAAACTTCCAAATCCAAGAAATGTACCTAAATCTAACAAGCAACCTAAATTCCCAGAAATGTCCTAAAAATCCTAGAAACATATATGGAGCTGCTGTGACTCGTTTCCTGTCATTTTGCAAATTGGCCCAAAGCAAAGAAAGTTGAGTATCGCTGGCGTAATGCCCTTTAATTGCTGTTACACTTGACAGAATAAAAGTTTTTTTCCATGAAGCCACCCATCAGAGTTTTGTCGAGAGCTGGAGGCGAAAAAAGATTTCACGGAGGCGTCCGCTTCGAGGGAAAATCTACCCAATAAATGAATTCACGTAAGACAAATTTAGTGCTAAATTATCTTAAGTGTCATCAATGAAACGTAAACAACTCCTAAAGCCAAGAAGTAGTAGAGAGCGAAAACTGTGTTCAGAGATACCATGAAATACCAAGAACACAGCTGATAACAAACTAAGAGGAAGATCTTTATTCTGCTGAGCGCCGCCACTCTTTATCCAGCTGAACTACTACTACTGTGCGACATAAAAATAGACCCTTTCCAGTTTAGCAAGCGAGGGGTTAAAGGTGCCAGTCGGCTATATAAATAGGATTGCAGCGGAGAAAGAAAGAAGGGATAGTTGTGCGATTATCTCTGAAAGACTGCCACCAAAAGGTCTAAAGGTTGAACAGGGTGGTTTTACAGCACTTCCTCCGGGACGGCCTCGTCAAGAGAAAGAGATAAGAAAAAAATAATTACTCTTTTTTTTTTTTTTTTAAACACTCATTGACAGACTTTCTGGGAATTCAAATCCAGGAAGAAGTTTTAGCAGTAAAGATCTTTAAACCAAAAAACGACACCTGAGAATAAGCACAACACAATACGCAATTTTCTGCTGCAACGGGCCTCTCAATCGAAATAATAACAAAATATGGAGCCATGCCATCATTTCAGTCAATTTCTCCCTTCAGTGTTCACTATTTAGTAGCCGAATTATCTGCAGAGGTCTCTTCTTCTCCACAACAAACAGACCAGGCACTTAAAACCAGTAAAAACACTAAATAAAGCCGTTTCACGTTAAAAACCTGTGTTTTTTAAATACCGTTTGGCTTGTCACAGATGGGCAGCTTGCCCAGGGGCTTCGCCCAGAGATTTCATGACATGGAGAGGCACACTACGACCAAACAAGGAAACTTCTCTGAAACACTGACGCTCCAGGTCCAATTTAACCAACTAGTAGGGGTGGGTGATATCTCAAACATAATGGAGGTATTGCTGCTTTTTCCAGAAACGTCCAAAAATCCAAGAAATGGACTCGAATCAGAGAAATGCCCTATAATACAAAAAACATCCTAAAGTCCGAGAAACATCCTAAAATTCGGGAAACTTGTTCTCAAGTCATAGAAACTTCCTAAAACCCTGCAGCCATCCCAGTTTGACTTAGGTGAGGGACATACAACTTTAAATAGTAGTATTTTATATTTATTTTAAATAAAAAAAGTCACACGCCAGCCACCCGCCCTCATCTGATAAATAAAGTTCCCACAACACCGGCATAGAAGCTAAGCGATGTCCTGCTGTAGATGAAGCCACCGAAAAACAGGTTTTAACTACCTAAAAAAATCATTATCAGTTAAAGTGTTCTCTATATTTGAGTCGTGTCTCCTCTTTATCTTCAATAACAGCTGATGGAGGCAGCGGTAGAGCAGCAGCTCCACAGTTCAGTGGAGTAAAATGTTTTTGTTTTCTCAGTGGAGTCTGGTGATTTTCATAAAACGGCTTCAAATCCCCGTCGGAAAGGGCTGTCAAGGTAAGGTAAAGCGGTCAAAATATTCTAAATATAGCGTACACTTAAACTGATGTTGATTTTTTCAAGGTGGCTTAAAACTAGTTAATGTAAATAAACAGTTATGACTGTGGTTTAGTCTATATCATAGACTGTATCAATTTATTTGAAACGAGCCCGAAAGGAGCATATCTCCATACATATTTCCATTAATAAATGATTTCTCCCCCGTCATTGTAATCTGGGACAAGTTCAGTGGTCCAATTAAATGACCAAAAGCTACGACCGTAGCTCGACTAAACTGTGCATGTTCTGACTGATAAATGCCGAGTAGTTATGTGTGTTGGTGAATGAGGGTCTTTTTTTGTAATAAGGGCAAAACCTGAGTATTTTGTGCATATAAACATAGTCATTGTGTGTGATAACAAAAACACGACAACTGGCACAAAATGAAAAAGCTTTTACAACCCTGATAGAGGACAGACGGAGCAGGCAGCCAGGTGTTGTGTAACAAACTGGTACAACCAGTGTGGCGGCGTTTTTATTTTCCCAAACAAAGTGATAAAAATCAGTAAAAGGCAGCAGCGCATATTTATTCCCAAGAAAACAGAAAACAGTGTGAGGAAGGTATTTTCTGTCAGCAGTACTTGAATACTGGAGAGCAGCCTTTAGTCATATATTCACATGGGCGTCACATGATTAAAAAAAGCTCTCCTGCTCTGCTGTTTGTAGTACAAACACACTAAAAGGGTCTGGTGCAGCAGCATGCGTCACGTGACTCCTCCACCTCATGTGATGAGTTATTCCTGCACCTGATGCCCGCCATCCGTACTCTGCTCTCACCTCAAGTACTGCACTAACGTATACATTTGAGATATTTGTGCTTTACATTTTTTTTTCCATGCTACTTTATACTTTTACTCCAATACATTTCAGAGGAAATAGAGTAGTTTTCACTTCACTAAATTCATCTGACAGCTTTAGCTACTTTTCAAATTAAGAATTTTGCATAAAAAAACATTAAGAGTTTAAAATATTATGTTTTCTTATAAATTAAAAAAGAGTTTAAACAAGTGCAGCTGCAACAAGTAGTTGATTAATCCATTAGTTGATTCACAGAAAATGTATTTAGATTTATATTTGAGTTTTTTGACTTCTTTTTAAAATAATTTTAAATATTGCATTTTTTAATTTTTTAAATTTTTATTAAGAAGATTCGAGGCTTTTTCCCATTAATTTATTTTTTAAAATAATTTTGACGTTTTTAAATATACCCCCTGATGCCCCACCCCCCTTTTTCTTATATTTTTGAGCTTTTTGGGGTGTTCTTTTTCTATTTTCTTTGGTAATAATTTTGATTTATTTAAATGTGTGTTTTGTTTTGTTTTTAAATTCTGCATTGGGTACTTGTACTTTTAATACTTTATGTACATTTTCCTGATTATTCTTACATGCCTTTACTTAACCATTTTCAGTGCAGGACCTACTGTAACAAGAGTATTTTTCACAATGTGATATCAGTACTTCTACGATACTAAAGGATCTAAATCCTTCTGCCTCTGTCTGTGATGTGCATCATTATGCATGCTATGTTTATGAAAACTTGAGCCCAGAACAGCCAACAAAAACAGTCATTCTCATGGAGACGGTGTTGATCCGACGCATCCAAAATGAAAACCTTTAGAAGTGGGCCAGCCTGAGCTCAGTCTATTCAGTGTACGAGCTTAGAGTAGCCATAAAATGTTTCCAAAATCAAACAAACACCAAGCAACAAATCCAATTTGGCCGCTGTTGAAGCGAAAACGATCCAATTTGCATTCTTTCTCATCAACCCCCCTCCAAATTTGGAAACGCTGAACTTAGTGAACTCGTGTTGTGTCTGTGTTTGTGTTGCAGATTCATAAGAGTGCTTTTTCTCTCACTCTGCTCTCTCCACCACAAATACACACTCAAGTAACAAGTGCTGTCTTGCACTTAGTGTTTTACGTGACGTCTTCCTCGCTCGCACATCAGGCGTCCTCAGACAATCTCACAGACTGCTCGCTGCAGAGAGGAGCGGGACAGGACAGGACAGGACGCGCTCCACCTATCATAGCAGGAGGCCCACGGAGGGAACGTCAGTGCCAGTAAAGCTCACACCTTGAGAGATGATGAGCACAGAGGGGACAGCACAGTGGTGGTGCAGAGAGAGCAGCTCACAGGGGTCACTGAGCTGTCCGAAACAATCACACTGTAAACTGTGTGAGGCCGCGGCGATTTAGTGCCAGAACTCAACAACACTCCTGACATAAGCGGTGAGAAGAAATCTAACTGATGTGTTTTTACTCGCCTGATATCAGACAGAAATGTCAACTCATTATAATCTTCAGTCTGAAACTAGGCGGGTTTCCATTACAAATAAAATTACGCAAATGATTTCTTACATGAGGTGGTATTTCAGGCGATTAGAAAAATCCATATTTTTGCAAAACTGCAATCAGTTTTTTGGCTTTTATAGCTTTTATAAGATACGATACGATACGATACGATACGATACGATACGATACGATACGATACGGTACGGTACGGTACGGTACGGTACGGTACAGCTCCAAGTGCTGCACACATTTCTCTGCCCACACAGAAGATTCAATAAAGAAAATGACAGAAACAAACACAATCCACATGCAAACAGAAAAAGCATGTATCAAGGAAAACCAGAAAAACACTGAACACCTATTGCACAGAACCACATAAAACCCATACAAGTAAGAGAAAAGAGAAAAGATAAGAAAAAAGAAAAATGAAGCTATGTCTATGTGCTCCTCAGTAGGAACTGGCTCCCTCATGATGCAGCAGGAGCTACAGGAGCTGTTATTGCATCACGTAACTCTGAGAAAGTTGAGCAGATCATCCGGAAGTGTTGAAACTACAATTCCTCTGTGAAGTCGTGGACTATCAGCTTCCAGAAATCCCTCATATGTGGCAGCTCCCACATACAAGGGGCTTACCTTTCCATTATTGCTTGCATAAACTATATCATATCAATATCGTATTGAATAACACACCTACGTGGCCTTGGATTGAAAATAATGACGGCTAGTGTGGTGGCCTCAACAGAACCTGCTAATGTTTTGAACATCCATTGCCATACTTCTGTGAATATTATCGCTAGAGAAGTCGCATAACATCAGTCAGTGGAAACGCAGTTATCTCGCAATAGTGTTTTATCGACATTTTGAAATTATCACTTAAGTTTTGCACAAATCTAACGAAAAGCTGCCTACTGTGTCCACTCTAACCAGTTCCATTTGAGAGGGGGATACAATTTTCCCTTAACAATCAAAAGAGACCAAAGTATCCTCATGAATCCAAGGGTATATAAAGGCTGTGATTATAACAACACTAAAAAACCATCACCACTTGCCAACAAAACCACTGTTTTCCTTTGTTACTGCGTGCCTGTTGTGCACTCCTGTCTTACACTGTGCAATTCATTTTTCCAGCAGTTTTTAGTCAAAAAAGTTAAAATACTTTCAATTGTTACAAACTCAAAGCGCATCAGCACAACAAAAACGGAAGAACAACTTCCCAGTTGAGAAAGTACAACCTTCCTGCATCACGTGAATGCAGCATAAGACTGTTACTTTGGAACAGGTGAAGGTGAAGGTGAGGTTAAACTAACGTCAAGGTGAAAATGCACTGAGGTCAGTACTGTTTGCTTACTGACAGAGATGAAAAAAGAAACACTGATTTCTTATCACCATCATCTAATCAGATCATACTTTGTTGTTGTTGATCTGCTTCTCTGGGAGGATCCATAAAAGAGGATGTTGCTTCTCTTGAGGCCAGAATCCATAGAAACGTGACGGATTATCGGTCAGGTATAAGTCTTTGTCAGCTCACAGTTCAAATGGAAAATGTGCAGTCAGTGGAAAAGCTTTCTGCGGAGGTAAGACAAAAAGCCTGTGAGCCGGACGACGCCGTGAGGTAACTCGATGAGCTCAGGAGAAAACCGACACGGGAAATAAAACGGCAGCTGCGCAGGTGAAGAAAGCAGCGCTGTGACTTCTCTTACAGCTGATGAAGCAAAAATCATAATGTAAGAATATAATGACCGGACTGTTTTCATACTGTAACTAATGTTCATCAACTAAATGAGGCTTTACAATATTCAAAAGGTTAACAACCATCTTTACGCTTCAATTTTCAATTTTATGTTGTGACAATGCTGTATTTCAAGTGTGGTTAGGGTCAGGAAGAGACCACCTAAAATTCCCAGTTTTGGTCATAAAATACGCAGTTTTGGTCGTCACCTTGTTAGTCGTTTGTTGCTACAAAAACGTACAGAAATGTTTTTACATCTTGTTAAAAAATACTCAGTTATGTCACCACAAACACAGCTGGCCATATCTCCACATTTAGTTAAAAGCTGCCCATTTTTGTTGCCACAAACACGGCTGTAAAAGTCCTGGTGTCTCAACAAAATTAGCCAGTTTTATTCCAGTTCCAGTTTCCAGTTTTAGTCCAAACATTTCCACACGGTTTTGTTTCCACAAACATGGCTGGAAATATCCTGATGTCTCGTAAAAAAAATCTTTAAAAATGTAAATATAGTATTTTGACGCCACAATGTGGCGTATTGTTAAAAATACCCAGTTTTGTTGCCATAAACATAAATGGACATGTTGACATGTCTAATTAAATATACCTGGTTATTTTGCCACAAATACAGATGGAAATGTTCCGAAATGTCGTTAAAAATACCCAATTTTGTTGCAACATATGTGGCTGTAAATGTAACAGGTCTTGCTGTCACAATGTCTCAACGTCTTGTTAAAAATACTCGGTTTTTAACATTACCCGGTTTTGTCTGGACATTTCCACCTGGTTTTGCAACCACAAACGTGGTTGCAAATATCCTTATGTCTCGAAAAAACAAACAAAAAATAATTTGTATTTTGACGTCACAAGGTGCTATTTCTTGTTAAAAATACCCAATTTTGTTGCAACAAATGTGGCTGGAAATGTCCTCACATCTTGTTTTTAAAAGATAACATGACTGATGTGTTTTGCCGCCACAGTGTCTCAACGTCTCATTAAAATCACCTGGTTTGGTCACAACAAAAACAGTCCACTATTCTAGAAAAGTGGTTTGCAGGTTGGCAGTTGTTTCGTCCAGGTGTGACACCAACCAGCATCCCTTCCTCCTCCTGACAGCTCAATGCAATCTGAACTAAAACACTTAATGTTGAAACAATAAAAATGGAATATAACCAAAGTTTGCAGAAACTCACGATGCCAGCATCTTATCCTGTGCTGCACAACACTCAAGCAAACCACGTTTTCAAGCGTTTGCCGCCTTTGTCTGAAAAAAATATGGATTGAAAACCCCGAACACAAAGTGAAGCAGAGGGTAATGACATAAAGCGAGTAAAGCTGTCTGACCTGACCCACTTCAAATCCTTTGGAGTAAAATCTATTCAGTGTGAAGTAACAGGACGGGCTGTTCAGACACGACTGACCAGGAGGCGGCTGAGACAGCGTCAGATCTGCAGACGCACAGAGACACTGATTGACTTTATTGTGTCACCTCAGCTTTTGAAGCATGACTGAGCACCTTTTAGCTCCTTCAGACTGGGCACCGAATCCAAGTCATCCGGCCAAGGCCTTAAATTAACCCTGTGGCGCTCCTGCCAAGGGCTCCGAGTTTTAATTTAGAATTCACTGACTAAAAAAAAAAGATGCTTAGGCTAGTTAAAAAAAAGTCTGGAGCAGCGATACTTAACTGGCTTTGCTTTTGCAAAATGACTAGAGGCCAGGGGCCAGGGGCCAGGGGCCAGGGGCCAGGGGCCAGAGGCAGCAGCCCAATACATGTTTCCCAGATTTCTGGACATTTCTAGGTTTTTTAGGACACATATATGATTTTAGGACGTTTCTCGGGTTTTAGCACGTTTCCATTATTTTAGGACATTACTAGGATTTTGGAACATTTCCTGGATTTTAGGGTGTTTCTCAGATTTTCAGATATTTCTCAGATATTAGGACATTTTTTGGATTTTTTTCCTGGATTTTAGTACATTTTTTAACTTTTTTGGACATTAGTATCTAACACTTTAGGATGTTTCAAGCATTTTACGACATTTCTAGGATTCAAGGACCTGTCTTGGATTTTAGGACACTTCTATAATTTTAGGCCTTTTCTAGAATTTTATGGACATTTCTAGGATTTTAGGCCTAGGGTCTTAGCTAGGATCTTTGTCAGGAGTGCAGGAGATCCTGTACTGGCGCTTTTTTTGGTAAACAAACTCAATTTTGATTCTGTTTAATGCACTCTGGCACCATATGTATGCTAGACGTACAAAAACAATTCCCAGTGTGAATCATGTTATTTTTATTGTGAATTAGAGGATGGTTGTGGGGGCACCTGGCATCCTATTGAGTCTGGTTTACAGGCTTCTGCTTTGTGCAGAGCTGCAATAACAGCAAACAGAATATAATTAATGTATTCAAATGTCACGTCTCAAAAGGCCATCAGCAAGGACGGTCCAGACTTTGAGTTTTCAGATCCCAAACCGTCCTTTTTATTGCTGAGCACAATCATTTAACATAAATCATCTTCTTTGGATATTGCATGCTGCTCACAGGCTGTCTGTGTCCCAACCACAAATCTGTTTAGTACCCAAACCCCCCAAAATAATGTTTGCTAAATTTATCTGATCTAAAATTGCAGCAGCCAAGTCTTTGATTTTTGACAGATGCCTCTATTGTGGGCAGCCTCAAAGCACCCAGCAAATGTCAGTTTTCACTTCAGCTGTTTAAAAGGGACTCACAATACAAATAGATGTATTTATTATCTAGACGAGGATGTTCTTTCTGCATTTAGACACTTTATTTGACTTCTTGCAGCAAAGATAGAAAAGTCATTCTTGCCTGTGAGCAGCACGTTTTTTAAACTGACGCCTGAATCACTCACACGTGCTGTAATGAGACTTTACTGACAAGTGAAGGACGAAGAATGATGATTCTTGTCAGCCTGCACACAGAACGAGACAAACTTTTCTTTCCAGGAATTATTGGATGCATAGGCGACTATTGATTTTGATTGATTATGTTACAGACCCCACCCTCTGCCTGTCCTCCCCCAGAGCGACAGCAGCACAGACACTGACCTCCGCGCCAGCCCTGACCTGCAGATGATGCAAAAACACAAACTTATCTCATATTTACAAGGTGCTGCCTTAATGACATTCATATTATCACAATGGTTTTATTGATTAATGCAAATTCGTGGTTTGGGAAAATTCTTTCCAGATTTTTTTTAACTTCCTGTTAATGACAATGAAGAGTACATTCCCAGATCTCGAACAAATCGCTGGGTAGCTCTGATCGGATTGACCGATCAATTATCAAAACTGCGACTCAAATTCCACAAACTGCTGCTGTGGAAAAAAAAAAAAAACGCAAGAAGAATTCTGCATATGCTGCATTCACAGACCAGCAAAGACCCCTGAATTTAGAGAGGGGACACAGAATGATACAAAGTGACACACACATTTCTTGAATTTTAGGATGTTTCAGAGATTTCAGGACATTTCTAGGATTTTAAGATGTTTCTTGGATTTTAGGATATTTGTGGATTTTTTTTTATGATTTTACAACATTTCCAGAATTTTTAGACATTTCTAGGGTTTTGGAACATTTCTAGGATTTAAGGACGTTTCTAAAACTTTAAGGTTTTTCTCTAATTTTAGGACATTTCTTAACATTTTTGGATGATTCTATGATTTTAGGACGTTTCTATTTGTGAAAAAATAAAACACATTAAGGATTGCTGCGTTCACAGAGCTGCAAAAACCTTTGAATTTAGGGGACACAGAAAAGTGAAGTGTCAGTCATGTGCCACTGATTCATAGGAACGAACGGTGCCCAGCCTCCAGAGCTCTATCCAGTTCTCTTTATACATTTACGACTACACCGGTTTTTGCTGCTGCTGTACTGTTTACAGTTGGCAAAAACAGCGTTTGGCACTGGAGCTATGCGTGTTTCAAGAAGCGGGCGTGCAAACTTTTTTTTTTAACCCTAGTGTTAAAAAATTCTTCCCATATTTCTGTCATGTCGTGTTTCTTACATGCAAGCATTTCCCCACCTTGACTACACACACACCCATGCCCACACATGCATAACGCGTGTGTGTGAGAGTAATTGTGCAATAGATAGCCTCCCTCCATTCATGCTGTGGTCACATGACCACTTCTGTCAATAGTTAACTGCAGCAGCAGCTCGTTTCAGCCTCCGTCTATGACTTGTGCAAGACTGAAACAAGGTCACAACTTTTAAAATCTTAATAGTACTTTTACATAATCCAAACCTTCAGTCAGCATTGAAGAGTCGATCACTGCACAGCCAGAGCAACCTTTACTATTCTTTATTCTGGGTTCATCGTGAAAACAGTGGAAAAGTCATGGAAACTTAAGAAAAATTAAAAGAAAAAAATTTTTTTTTCTAAAAAAGAAAACCCCAAAAACTACAAAGAAAAGAACAAAAAAATATTATATTTTAAATTGCCAAAGAAATTAAAGAAAAAAAAAAAGTCAAAATGTTTTTCTTTTAAAATTGCCAACAATTTTAGGGGAAAAAATGCCAACATTTTTAAAAAATTGTTAGTAAAATATATACAAAATACAACCATTTAAACTACGCACTACCCCTTCCTCTCTCAAAAATAACGAACAGTCCCTAAATTATATATAAATATTCACTTCTAACCCTGATCTGAATTAATTATTTTTTAAGTAATACGTACTAGAAAAATAAGTACTGATGGTTGTTTTCAGTGAATGTTCAGTCTAAAAAATTTGCCTTAAAGTCGTGGAAAAGTCATGGAAATTTTTAACAGTGTGTTTCTCTTTCTGTTTTGTCTTTAACTTTGGTTTACATTTTATTATTATTATTATTATTATTACCGTTTTTTCACTTTGCCTTAGACTGTGCACAGCCAGTTGGGAGTTAGTTAGTTAGTGAGTGCTTTAAGGGAAGTGGTATTAACATTGAATAGGTACTTAGCAGTGTTGAAAATTGACATAAAAAAAACAAAAATATATATAACCCATGTTTGTGAATTTATTGCAAACATCTCTGTATTATATGTTGTATGTGTTGTCTTTGTGTCAAATACATAAAAAGCTTTAAAAAAAAAAAGAAAAGAAAAATGAGTATTGGTGGTTGTTTTCAGGGAATATATGTTCTTGAAAATTTGCCTCGAAGACATGGAAATTTATTGGTAGAAAAAAATGTATGAATGAACCCTGCTTATTGTTACATATGAAACCAAAGCTTAAAATCAGCTAACTAAATATTAGAGATATATATCAGGCTGTATACAATGACAGATTTAATCTTTCATACAGTCCTTAAAATGCTGTCTGTGTGAGTTGAGGGACAAAGCCAGTATTGTACTCGCTCTGCAATGTAAACTGCTGTCGTCGTGCCAAACCCGGCATGCTGCTAGAGGGGGATGCAAGTGTCCATCACTAAGTGATTGTTCTTGACTTCCTTTTGTGGTGTTTATGTCTTTTACTCTGGGAAATAAAGCTTTTACGGTCAGTATTGTGCAGCAGCAGCAGCAGCATTCACACTCATACCAGTAAAATGTGTTAAAATGTGATCGAGTTTTCGTTGTAAACAAACTGCGGAGAGAGCGGAGTGGCTGGCGTATTGTTTTGTTGTCTGTGAGACTACAGAGTTGGCAGTGGGGGAGCAGCGAGCAGAGGGGAGATGTGTGGTCACCATGGGCTCTGCACAGGAATGGAGACGACAGGGACGCGTCCAAGTAGCAGCAACACAGCTTCTCATTAACTCTTGTGAAACCCGTTAAGACAGACGGAGGAAAATTCTCTCCACACAGCGTGTTATTTACGGTTATAAAAGGTTTGAAAGCGGCCTCTGTCCAGAGGACAGTGCGGTCTAAAAGTGTGCCATTGAGAGCTGTACATGTGTGCAAATTTATCTTACAGCCAAGCATTGCTGTGTTTAAATTCAGCAGTGAGATCGCCGAAAAAATAGAGAAAACTGAGAAAATTGATTTCTTTCAAAAACATGGGAAGAGGACAATAAACAAGAAAAGAAGAAATGACTCCAAATGAGCAAAAAAATTATAAAAGCAATACCATGGAGCCGGGGCCCTCATTCCTATGAGAGCTGCTCAATGACACGTGAAGCAAGAAAATGTATTTTTCAGGCTATAAAATACCAAGATCTATGGGCCCATGAGGCTTTCTTATTTTCTTTCATATTAATATAATTAGAATATAATAACAATTTTAAATATATAATTAAGAGAAATTGTATATATAGTTTTCTGTACATTTCTCTCTCATTTTTATTATTTCCGTGTCATCTTTAACTTTTTTTTTTTTTTTTGCAGTTTGCAGGATATTTCTTGCCAAGTTGCTCATTACATTATTATTCTGTGCTTTGAAAAAAATAAAATAAAATAAAAAAATACGGTCCAGATATTAAAGGGGTTAAGCTGTCCTATCTCCCATAAAGGCAAAAACCAAAAAAAATATCTTTAAAAATAATTTCCATATGTTATCGGGCTGGACGGCTTGAATCTAGACAGTGAAATGAGTCGCGTCAGGGGTTTTGACGCTTACAAAAAATTATCCACTGATTTGCAGACATCTCTTTCCTGATGTAAGTCAATGGGGAAACGTTTTTCTGAGCCGGTGGGCATCACATGACAAACCCTGACGGTGTAATTCGATTTTGGCCACTATGTAAAATGTGCATCAGAGCCTAGCGAATTTCCTGGGGGCTTGGAAAAAATCCCACTGACTTTTTAACGAGGAAACCAGGGAGACGCTGATTTCCAGGTTGGCCTAAAGAAAAATGTCCTCCCTAGACGTATTTTGTGGCGAACAAAGTTTCATACTAACTAATCTTCACAAATGGACGCCACTTTTAGGATTTTTTTAAAGCGTAAATGCAGGTGCCATTTGTAAAAAGCTACTGTTAGGCTGTAACTGAAGTTCACTGCAGTCACGTGACTTAATAAAACACATCAGCCGTCTTAAATGAGGTCTTCTGCGGCACGGTGCCGGGACAATGTGGAGAGAGGCTTAATTATTGGCTGACCAGATAAGCAAGGTGCAGCAGTGTCTTACGGCTTACGGTTAGGAAAGAGTCAGTGGCGCCGCTGACACCTGCGCTGCAGGAGGCTCCTGTCCGCCAACGATGTTCTGAGAATTCATTCATTTTTTAATTACAGCCAGAAATTCTCAAGTTCAATATTAAGCAGAAGAGAAATTCAGACGCAGTTCAAACATAATCACCGCTGGCACTAATTACTTTCATCGTCACAATGAGAGCAGGTCTTAAATAATAATCAGAGCTGTCTTTTATTATCATCCTGGGTGTGTTTTAAGCTCTCGGCTAACTGAGCACTGACCTAAAAAAAGGACATAAGTGTATCTGATAGTCTTTGCCCCGTGTATTTTGTTTTTCTTGTATTTCTTTGTGTCCACAGAAAGTTTATTTTTCTGCTCATTTTATCTGCTTCTTTTTTGTTGTATTTTTCTAAATTATGTTAGTTTAGGCTTCCACACCCCCTCTTTTTTCAAATATCACTTTTTTCCATTTTTGTTATAATTTGTTTTTCTCCTGAAGTTGAGAGGAGATCCGTCTCGACACAGTTCTCGTTCTCACTGTCTCTGTTGTACGCAGTTTTACTGTGTGCACGAATGTAATAATATAAAATAAATTTCAAATAAAAAATAAAAATAGACTAAAATAAAAAGAAAAAACATTATTAATAAATAAATCAAAATATAAAATATTTTTGCATTGTTTGTGCTTCACTTGTGCTGCTGCTGTGAGATCCCCAAACTCAATTTTTTCTTTTCTTTTTTTTTTTTTACAATGATATTAAAGATCTTAACGTTTAATTATATACAGTATAGTACCAATGGATCACTTTGAGGTTGTTGTAAATTGTTTTTAAAATATATTTATACATATTCATTGTTATGTAAGGTGGAAAGCCAATGAGTCATTTTCGTCAGGACAGGCCGCTCCGGAAAGACCCACGGGCATCAGCTGCTTCGGGGATTGTGGTCTGTAACTTTGCTCTACCTGAACAGACGTTAGTGTACCTGTGGCAGTGGATGGAGGACGGCAGGGTGACCCACCAGTTATCGTCCCATATAATGGCCAGTTGTTGCAGGCGTCTCCTGCACTAAAGTGTAATTTGGTGAGACATACTGAATCCCTACCAGCTCTGTAAGTGCTGGTCTGCTGCTGCTGACCTCTGACCTCAGTGGAGAAGGTCAACCAAATGACAGTGAATTTTAATAACAGAGATTATTCGCTTTGGGGGTGTGGTGGGATGAACGCAGAGTGACTTACATCACTTGGTGGGTGGTACTGAATGCCAGCAAATACTTTCTCAGTGTGGAGTATTAATCTACAGTCTAGAAATATTCATCAGCTCAAATCATAACTGAATTTCCAGAGATACTTTATAGAAACCCGTCATCTTTTTTTTTTTAATCACACCTATGTAGAACTGGTTCAAATTATTCCATACCAGAATTTTTGACCATGGAAATGTAAATACTTTGAATGTATTTGATCATTTGAGAAATGGAGTGAGCAAACATACTCTGCTTTTAAAATGTTGCATTTAACTTAATTTTATGCAATCTACTTTTTTCTCCTTTTTAATAATTACTCAGTGGATTTTATTTGTCAGCTTGTGTTATGCATTCCATGTATTCTACTTTTTTTAATCACTTTTTTGTTTCGTTTTCTGGGTCTTATTTTTCAATTAATTTTATGCATTCAATGCATTTTTTTTTTACTTTATTATTATTATTGTTATTAATCATTATTCATCACATTTTATTTTTTAATTTCATGCATTTTATGTATTCATTTTTTTACTGTATTATTATTATTATTATCAGCATTATTATTATTCAGAAGGTTTTTTTTCCATCTGATGTTTTTCATTCTATCTATTTTATTTTCATATTTTTTTAAATATAATTTTTTACTATTTTTACCAAATACATTTTTATTTTCCACCTTATTTTCCATTAATTATAGCATTATATTGCTGTTTTTATGGTCATTGTATGTATATTTTCATGAGAATCAGTGTGCTATACAAAGTCATTATTATTAGTAGCAGTAGTCGTAGTAGTTGTAGAATATTTTTTTTCCCTTTTTATGTTATTACTTAGTGGATTTTATTTTTTCAGCTTGCTATTATTATTATTAGTAGTATAATTTTTAATACACTATATATATATATATTATTGTATTATTGTTATTATCTATTTCAATGTGAATCACTATATGCTATTTATTAAAGTTAATATTAATAATAATTTAGCCATCTGTTGTACTGTACATTATTATTTTGGCTGAATTATCTTGTTATTAATCTGAGTATTGTTTAGTCTTATATGGATATTGTTTGTTTTTTCACTGAAGTATTTATACACATTATGTGAAGCACAGGAGTAGTATAATTACTTGTAGTTGTCACAGCAGCTAATGTGGCTCTGAATAAAGTAAATAAAGTAAATAAAGTGAATAAAGCCAAACGTGGACAGACAGACAGTCGGTGTGACCGTCGGTTGGTTTTTGGTTGAAGGTTTCCAGCTGAAGTTGTAAAGCTAATGTTAGCTAACAGTTAACGTTAGTTAGCTAGTTAGTTGTTGCTCTCCCGGAGCTAACAGCGGCTCCTCTGTGTGTGTCACAGCTTTATATTATTAAAAAATACAACATTAAATCACTCACCTCTATTTTGTCCACATTTCTGGCACAGCCGACGACCCTCATGCCCTGCTGGACCAGTGCCCGGGCTACAGCCGCTCCGATCCCCACCGAGGCTCCGGTCACCAGGGCCACTCTGCCTTTCCACCGCTCCATCTCCACCGGACCGCGACCGCCTGTCTTCACCGGCGACTGGAAGCGAAACACGGTGCTGCTCCTCCGTCTCTTTACTCTGTCACTGTTATATGTAGTTAAAAAAACGCGGTTTGTTCAGGGATGCGGCAGCCTCCAGTCTCAGTCCGAGCGGCAGCATCCAAACAGCGGCGGGCAGAGAGCCTGAGCCCGGATCCACGCGCTGCTCCGGTCAGATCTGAGGAGCTGCCGTTAGTAAATGTTTGGTTCTCGTCTCCGCCCACTCTGATTTTCAGCCCCGCGGCCTGGAGCCGTTTCCCCGGTGTCCGGTCACCTACCGCCGCCTACCGGAATAAAAAACACGCAACCAGAGGTGGAGCAAGTACTCAGGTCTCAAGTTACAAGTATAAGTACTGCATTCAGAATTTTACAAAAGTGCAAAAGTATGAGCATCAAATTATACTTGAAGTATAAAAATAAATGTACCTTTAAATGATAGAGCCGCCAATTTCAAAATAATGGCTATTATATTATTAATGTGTACAGCATTATTAATTTCTGATGTGGTTTATTTATTTATTCATTCATTCAGTTGTTTGTTTGTTTTTATTTGCAGACTGCATTAAATGAAAAATAACTGCATCAAAAAATGCAATAATTTCCATTTAAAATAAAAAAAAAATAACAACAAAGGTAAAATATTTGTGACTTGAATAATGGTAGTAACAGATTGTTTTTTTAAAGGTGAAATAATGAGTGATGTTACGGTTATTGACAACATGAGAATTTAAATTAGACCAAAAATACAGATGTGCAGATATACTTGTTTGTTTGTTTATTTATTTGTTTGTTTTATTTGCAGATTGCATAAAATGAAAAATAAGGTCTGTATCAAAAATTAAAGAATTCCCATTTTAAAAAAATTAACAAAGTTCAAATATTTATTACTTGTATCATGGTAGTAATAGGTTGTATTTTTAAGGGTGAATGGGTGATGTTACAGTTATTGAGAACATGAGAATTTAAATTAGACCAAAAATACAGATATGCAGATGTTTCAGTTTTTGTTGTTTTATTTAACAAAAATGTACAAAATATGCCAAATAAACAGAACACAAACATACACGAGAGAACAAAAAACCTGCATTATACACAGACCATAATAAATAATAGTAAATAATCATAATGTCAATAAATGAATCAATGAAGAAAATCTTAAAATATAACAAAATGAATAAACAAACAAATAAATGGACAGCAACAAAAAGCAAATAAACAAAATAATTCATATTCATAACAAAAAATCAGAGTTTTAGACTATTACAAAAACCTATTTGGTTTTTATAATAATATATAATAATAATTATTATTATTAATTTATTATGTTTTTTTTTACTTATTTAATTGACTCATTTATTTATTTTATTGATGTATTTATTTATTTTTTACTTATTTGGTGAACACGAACAGGGCGCCCCCTGGAGGCCGCGTGCATTACGTATTATGACGTCATCCCTACGCACAGAGGGCAAAGGTCAACTCAGTAACGAAGAATCCGCCACCGCAGCAGCCTCGCTGACTCTCTGTCTGTCTCTCTCTGTCTCTCTCCAGCTGTTTGTTATATTTTAACGGGATTTTTTCAGAAGCAGGTGAGCAAACACTACACTTGTCTTCAGCCAGGTGTCTCCTCGCGTTGTCATGGTGGCACATTATGGTCTGTTTCTCTTTTAAAGCGTCAGAAAGAGACGCCGACGAAAGTGACAGTTGCTAAGTAGCCAGTTTGTTAGTTAGCCAAGTTTTCTGGCACCGACAGGGCGTAGACAAACTGCACCAACACTGCGCTTTATTTACGATTGATTACGGTTTTATTAACTTGAAAATGTGGTGCTAACGTGAGAATATTGTGCAGTAAACACACCGACCGGCTTCCTTTAACGACTAAAACCGTGATTAGCTAGCGGGCTAACTAGCTAGCCGCCGGTTCCAGCTTCATCCTGCTCAACATATGTTTGATTTTATCGCGATTAAAATGTGTCGTAAATCATCTTGAAGCCGAAAACTGGTTTCACGAACTAAAAATATTAAATCGGTTTCTTCTTCCAAGCTCGTGTCTCCCGGGTTGTTTTGCTAACTTAGCGTTAGCTTGCTAAATCTGGGTCAAGTCAAATGTGTGTTGAAGTGTTTGTGATCACACGGTGTCACCGGCAGGACTCGGTGGATGTTTGTGCACCGGCTTTTGTCGCCGGTTAGGTGTGTGAAATAGCTCTCGGTGACCAGCTGAGGTTGCAGTTAGCCCGCGGTGACCTGCTGTAGATTAGCATTAGCTCGGTGTCTCCTGTGTGTGTCTCCTGCAGGCGAAGCTGCACCGCGAAACGTCAAACTGGAAGAAGTCATGGCTCGTCTGGTCGCAGTCTGCAGGGAAGGGGAGGAGGACTACCCGTTTCTGTCCAGACAGATCCCCCTCTATATTGATGATACTCTCACGGTGTGTAGGCTTTTTCATATATTTATTATCAAATCAATTTGATTTATGAATCACAAAGGACTTTACTGCATATGGCATCCTTCTGTCCTTGGACCCTCACGGATGAGGAAAAAATATTTTTTAAAAAAGGAAAAAATTATAAAAAAAAAACATCTCAGAAATAGCAACTAAGGAGGGAACACTCATGTTGTGTGTACAGCAGATTAAGGGTTGAAAAATATTGTTTTTCAGGGCCGATGCCAATTATTTGTAGTTAGTGAGACTGATATTTGATAGTTTTGAAACTGATATGCATTTACAGTTTAAAGGAAACTAATTCAGTCAATATTTAGATTTTGCAATATAATAAACTCCAACATAAAACTTTCTTTAAATGCCTTTAGCAAATGTTTAATCAAAACTAAAACGTTCAATATCATATACAGCAAGTTCCCTAATTTTTACAAGTGAAAATTTATATTAAAATGAATAAATAAAAAGAGCTCCCTGAGGTTTCACAAAGTAAAAGTTCCTCCCATGCTGACACTTTCTTTGCACTTTTTAATTAATTCATTTTATCAGCAATCATTAAAACTAAATACAGATACAGATAATCTGCAAAATGCCAGATATCAGCCCCTAAAATCTGTCGACCCTAACAGAAGTCCAGCAAGATAGAATTACAGTAAAATTTGACAAAATGAGACAAAGAAAACAGAGAAAGAGGGAGAGATGCACAGTAACAAAAATGATTAACAATAGTAAGAGAAAAATGTATATCAATTAATGTTACATGCCTGTATTATTAAAATGTATTTAATTCTTTTTAGCACTTTCTTGATGTAAAATTTAAACTTTTTCCCCTTTAATTTAAGGCAATTTTCTTGTAATTTTTTACTAATTTCTTTCTCCAAAATTAATTAAAAAATTAAAATTCTTCTACAGAAAAAATAAATAAATATTGAATTCTTTTAAGTACTTTCTTGAGGTCATTTTTTAAAAACTTTTTTCTCCTTATTTTCAGGAAATTTTCTTGGAACTTTTTACTAATTTCCTGCATTTTTTCCGGGCCATTTTCTGCTCTGGTGTTTTTAAAAAAATCATCCCCATTTTCTTCCGTTTCGAAGGGTTGTTGTTTATTGTCTCCTGTTTTCAGATGGTGATGGAATTTTCGGACAGCGTCATGGATGTTGACAGCCAAGAAATAAACACGTCTCACTGGAAACAATTTTCCGAGGTGAGCAGTTCTAACGTTACACACAGGAGCGGAGAGACGTGTAGTTTGTCTCCATGTGGCTCGTAAATAACAGACGGACGATTCTTTGTCCTGTATTAGTATCACTCCAAGCTGAAGCAGCAGGACCTGAATATCGCCCTGATGGTGACGTCCAGAGAGGTGTACAGCGCGTTGTCTCAGCTGGTCCCGTGCGTGGGCTGCAGGCGAAGCGTGGAGCGCCTCTTCTCACATTTGGTGGAGTCGGGGAATCCGGCGCTGGAGCCGCTCACAGTGAAACCCACGGGCATGCTCTCCGTCACCAAAGCCTGTTTGACAGACGTAAAGAAGCTCTACACCCTCTTCTACGTCCACGGGTGAGATACAGAGAAGAGCGTGTCTTTCATTTTCCCCGTCGTATCGATTATACCATTATCAGAACCACCAGCTTTTTATTGATTATGAGAGACTTTTGTGATGTAAAAGGAAATAATATACTTTTTTTTTCCCAGGTCAAAGTTGAATGATATGATCGATGCCATTCCCAAAAGCAAAAAGAACAAACGCTGCCAGTTACACTCTTTAGACACACACAAGCCTAAACCTTTGGGGTGAGTAATGTGACCGTTTTTATCTGCTTTTTTGTTTCTTCCTCTAAACAGCGTTCAGGATTTTGGTGTTCAGAGGCTGAATTTGAGACGTGAAATAATGATTCTCCAAAGCTGCAGGACTCGTGTGTTTAAGTTGTCTTCGATCCAACGGTACTCGTGAAGGAGTACAGGTTTTAAGGTTTTAAAAACAGTTTACAAAGTGCTTTGACAAACTGAGGCAAAAAGTCAGTTTTCAGTTTTATTTATAGAGCCCATTATCACAAAACATGGTTTGCCTCAGAGGGCTTTACAGTGTCCGACATCCCTCTGCCCTTAGACCCTCACATCACCCAAGGAAAAACTCCCCAAAAAGAACCCCTGTAACGGGAAAAAAAAGAGGAAGAAACCTCAGGAAGAGCGGTAGAGGATAGTGAGGGATCCCTCTTCCAGGACGGACAGACGAGCAATAGATGTCGTAAATAGCAAATGAAATACAATCATGGCAAAAAAGGAAAGAGAGAGAGAGAGGGGGAGAGAGAGGGAGAGAGAGAGGCACAGCAATAATAGAAACAGATGCATGTCATATTACAATAATGGCAGGTGTGAAATTAGTAATTGCTCTCTATGATGATGTTGAGGGAGATGATAACAGTCTCATGCATATGTGAAAGGGAGTTGTCCAAAGGCAAGATCACAGCATCAGCACAGCTATCACCACGGTCAGGCACAGTCAAGGTTACGGCCAGGATCCAGGAAAACTAGGAAACAAGGGAGCAGGAACGCTCCCGAGAGGCAGCAGGATTAGCGTAGTGCAGTTCAACAGACCCAGGCTCTGTGATCGCGAGCCCCAGGCAGTGAGAGTACCACATGGCTATCACAGAGCTAAGCTAAGCTTGCACATGGCAATGCAGTTAACAGACATGCATGATTTCTGATGGCAGCATTGAGAGAAGGAAAGGAGCTCAGCGTATCAGGGGAAGTCCCCCGGCAGGTTAAACCTATGTCAGCCTAACTATGGGCTGGTCCAGGCAGCCTGAGCCAGCCCTGATTATGAGCTTTATCAAAGAGGAAGGTCTTAAGTCTACCCTTAAAAGTTGAAACGGTGTCTGCCTCCCTGACCGAAAATGGAAGATGGTTCCATAGGAGAGGAGCGTGGTAGCTGAAGGCTCTGGTTCCTAACCTACTTTTGGAAATATTGGGAACCACAAGTAACCCTGCGTTTTCAGAGCACAGTGATCTTGAGGGTTGGTAAGGAAATGTGAGCTGTGACAGATAGGACGGAGCCTGACTATTTAGAGCTTTGTAAGTAAGGAGGAGGATTTTAAACTCAATCCTGGATTTCACAGGGAGCCAGTGCAGAGAGGCTAAAACAGGAGAAATATGATTCCTTTTCTTGCTTCCCGTTAAAACACGAGCAGCAGCGTTCTGCACCAGCTGGAGAGACCTAATAGATTTGTTGGGGCAACCAAATAATAGGGAATTACAGTAATCCAGCCTAGAGGTGGTAACGTTTTTCAACATAAAGCATAAAGCGGACTTAAACCAGAGAGAAACAATTAGAAAACAAAAATAACAATAATAAGCCACACCCATAAGAGTAAATATAATTCAAAGAAGAAAAGCTGCAAACGCAGAAATAAAAGCACTAATAATAGAAATAAACACAATGAAGACGGAATAAAAGAATAAATTAAATGATGAAATTAAACCTTCATCAGGTTAACCTTAACGTTGTTTACTGAATAACGTTTTTTTGCATGTGATCGGACAGTTTGAGGGAGTTCTCTCATTTCTCGCAGATCTTTAACAGTTGTCTTCTTGCTCGCAGGGGAAGCTGGATGGACGTGTGGGAGCTGATGTCTCAGGAGTGCAGGGACGAGGTGGTCCTTATTGACAGTGCTTGTCTCTTGGAGACGCTGGAGACATACTTGCGTAAACACAGGTAACGTGTGACTGTCATAGCCCTCTTTATATGTTAAAGGGGTAAAAGAGAACTGGAGGGTTTTTTCTTGTGCTCAGGTTTTGCACCGACTGTAAGAATAAAGTGCTGAGGGCGTACAACATCCTGGTGGGGGAGCTGGACTGCAGTAAAGAGAAGGGCTACTGCGCCGCCTTGTATGAGGGACTATGCTGTTGCCCCCACGAACGCCACATCCACGTGTGCTGCGAGACCGACTTCATCGCTCACCTCCTCGGCCGGGCGGAGCCTGAGTTTGCAGGAGGCTACGAGTAAGTAAAGTTGTAAAGCTGTGACGCCTGCGAGTGAAATCTGGCCCCTGATAGGGTGCAGAGTGGCCCCCAAAATATTTTAATTCACAATAAAAATAAAGAAATTCACTCTGTTTTTGTACTTTTAGTATAAATACGCTGGCAGAGTGCATAAAATGGCACCAAAATAGAGCTTTTTTATCAAAATAAAATGCCAGTGGAGGATCCCCCCCAGACAGACGTCCTAGCTAAGACCCTAATGTCCCAAAATCGAGGCGAGGCGACTGCGAGAGTCCTGACAAAAACTAGGAAATATGACCACATTACTCCAGTCCAAAAATCCTTACACTGGCTACCTGTCACTCAGAGAAGTGACTTTAAAATCTCACTGCTTGTCTACTAATCAATCCGCCAAAATATATCTCTGACATGCTTGTGACATGTGAACCCTCAAGGACCCTGAGAACATCAGGGGCCGGCCTACCGAGCGCCCCAAGAGTCAGAACTAAACATGGTGAAGCAGCATTTGTTATTATGCAGCACAAACCTGGAATAAACTTCCAGATGAGGTTCGTCAAAGCCAGACTCTGATCACTTTAAGGCAAAGCTAAAAAAATCCTTTTTTCACACTGCGTACTCCACCTGCTGACTACCAACTTATTTTTGAATTTGATTTTAAATCATTTTAAATTATCTTTTTATCTTTGCACCTCTTGCCTGCACTTTTTTTAAAAGTAATTTAGTCAACTTGTTTATCTTTTCTCTTTCTCTTTTATTGTAAATCTGTATCTTTTATTATGTTTTTTATATTTTATTACTCCGAAAAGCACGTTGAATTGCCCTGTGTATGAAGTGTGCTATACAAATAAAGCTGCCTTGCCTAAAATCCTAGAAACATCCTAAAATCCAAGGAATGTCCAAATATCTGAGAAACGTACTAAAATCCTAGAAATGTCCTAAAATCCCAGAAACATCCTAAAATCTTAAAAATGTCCTAAAATCCCGGAATCGTCCGAAAAATTCTTGAAAGGTCCTTAAAATCTAGAGACATCCTAAAATCCCAGAAACGTCCTTAAATCTTAAAAATGTCCTAAACTCCTTGAAATGTTCTTAAATCCTTGAAATGTCTTGAAACCTGAGAAA
>NC_056475.1:1666417-1714201 GCF_008729295.1 Plectropomus leopardus | reverse complement strand
TCACATACACACACACACACACACACACACACACACACACACACATATATACAAATACATACATATACACACCTACATACACATATACTCATACATCAGTACATAAATAAAAAATAATAAAAACTAGTCAGATTTTATTGTGCAGGGATGTACTGATCATTTATTTCCCCCTAATCTGAGTCGTTTGATATTGTTGCACATAAATTGTTAATAAACATATCTTTAGTTGCACAGCCCTAATCCATTCATTCTGCTGACCAAAACTATGATGTATGGTGGTTATCTGGCCTTATGTTGATATTTGTTGTAACTTTTTTAACCTTGTGAGCATGCACTGGTGTTAGCTGTCACGCTGCTGTGTCTTAGCTGCTGTGCTAATGTCACAGGGCAGTTGTATGTGAGTCCAAGGACCTCCGCTACGTAAAGGGACAGTGCACAGAGCTGCTGCAGAAGTCAGTGGAGGGGGCTGTTACAGCTTTGGTTACCTTTTCAGTGCTGCTAACCATCACACATTGTTACCAGATAGCTAAAATGCTACAGCAGATAAAGCTGCTGCTAGAGTTACACTTTAGCCAGATTAATTTTAAGCAATAAGTTATGTAGAAAAACATCCTTTTATAGTCTTAAGATGACAGGTCTTGTGTTAAAACCATTTCTGTATAATTCCCGTGCCGTCTTGACTGTTGGAAGCTATAAGACTCGACTGAACTCCACCTTAATGAATCTTAATGAATGAGTCTTTTGCAGGCCTTTAACAAATACTCACAGTATGGCAGGAATGTAACCTTACCAGGACTTAAGTAAGATGAGAACCTGAATTCACTGTCTCAGTATTAAGAGACAGTCTCGCCTTTGTCACCTAAAATAAGCCGTGAATCATCAGCAGTGGATGAATCACTTAACAAATAATAGTAAAGTAGTGATTGAATAAAAGACATCAGTTTCCACTTCAGTCCAAACAAACTTCCAGCGGTGTGATCTTGAATGCATTTAACGGCTGCAAAGTGAAAACCCTATATTTGGTGATGCAGCTCATTGTGTTTCTTCGGTATTATTGCATGCCTCCTCAAATGCGTATCAGTCTGTCTTGAAACACTCGCCAGAATGTCTTAAAATAATGGAAAGCATGACCCTTTGCAATGAAGGAAAACACAATTTATTATATACAAGGAGAATAAGCTCCCACAAAGTTTAAATTAAAAGAAGTGCTTACTGCACACTAAGAGATGCATAAAAAATATTTAAAAATGCATAAAGGTGTTTAAATTTGTATCATCCCCATCTCATACTAGAATTATTCCCGAATATTTCATAGCATGGTGTTTTAGGAGTCAGCTGAGGCCCTGCTTGCTTCTCACTGCAATTACTCTGAGGTACAATTTGGCATGTGTATGTGGTAAATCAGATGAAAAAAGCAAAGGTCTGACTTATTGAACCAGGCTCATATCTCCATGCTGTATTGCAGTGATACTCAACTTGTGGCCCGCAGACCAAATCTGGCCCCAGAACAATTTTCTAATTCTCAATAATAATAAAGAGATTCACACTGGGAATTGTTTTTGTATTTTTGGTATCCATAAGGTGCCAGAGTGCAAAAAGCATCAAAAAAGAGCTTGTTTATCAAAAAAGTGCCAGTGGAGGATCCCCCACACCCCTGACAGAGGTACTAACTAAGACCCCAATGGCTTAAAATCCTAGGAATCTCCTAAAATCCGAGAAATGTCCTTAAATCTGAGAATTGTCTTAAAACCCTAGAAATGTCGTAAAATCCGAGAAATGTCCTGAAATACTTGAAATGTCTCAAGATTCTACGAACATCCTAAAATCGTAGCAACTTTTTAAAATCCTCGAAATATTGTAAAATCCCCAAAATGTCCTTAAATACTAGAAACGGCTTAAAATCAGAGATCTGTCCTAAAATCCTTAAAATGTCCTAGACACACGTGTCACTAAAACTTAATTAGAAAATAATGAGTGTATAAATAACAAAAAACCTGCGTAGTTGTATATAAAATATACGTTAAAACTTCCTAAGTTTTGTCTGCTGGGACTCACTCATTGATTTATTGGATATCTTATTTGAAGTTACGTGACAGAAGCAACCAAGTAAACAGGACCACATTTTTTTTTTATCATGCAGAAACAAAATGCACAATTTCACAAGAAAAGGAGCAATATATTTATTTACTTGACGTGTTGCGCATAAATATGCACACCTGTCTTGTATTTTGCTGAGATGGTGGTTTCTTTGGTTTTCTTTGAAGATCTATCGACACATGAAGAGGATGTTGAAATTTCACTAGAATATCATCACACTCGACAAACAGCGTCACAGCAGCTTTACTCTAAACTGAAATGAGGTTGAAGTTAGTGAACAACACTTGGGGATGAGAAGATATTTTTAAACACCGGTGGCTGTGCCACAAAAATTCAGATGAATTAAATGTCACCCTCTTAAACTAATAGTAGTATTTTCTTGATTAATCAGTCATTTGTCTGGTTTATAAAAATGTCAGAAAATGGTGAAAAATGTCCATCATCACTTCCAAGACGATGTCTCTAAATGTCTTCTTTTGTCCACTCAAAAAAATAAAGAAAATATTCACATTTAAGAAGCTGGAATCAGTGAATTTTGACTTTTCTTTCTCTCAGAAAATACAGTTGACAGCTAATCAATGAATTCTTGCAAGCCTGGCTTCAGTAGAGAAATGCTTTTTGTTTTGCACTGCAGTATTATTTTCTTTTCCTCATAAAAAGTCCAAAAAAATGAATTAATTAGTTGGTCAACATAAAATTAACCATCAACTATTATTTGGGAGTGTTGATCTAAAATAAACCCAAAAACCAACATTTGAAAACCTCACCTTGGACTCTTGGAGACTGTGTCATGGACACTCTTTTTTTAACAGTTTTGTGATATTTGAAGGCAGAAAATTGAGAAAATAAGCAGCTTATTAATCAATAATGAAAATAAGCATTTTTTAGCAGCTGATTATCATGACACACTAAAATAGTTTAAGTAAATCATAATTTGCCCATCCTAAAACACATTTATGGAAAACAAACGTCAAGAGGGTGTCAGACTGCTATATACTGATCATTTTGTATATATATTTTTTAAAATTCATACTCATTTATTCCAAATGATTGGGCTTTAATTGTCCTTTTCAGCTGTGATCCAGCCCGTTTAATCTGGTTTCTTGTTCTAACTTTGCTTATGTTTGTGTTCGGTTTAGGTGGGGTCGAGGTTTCGGACTCTTGGGCTCAATTTTTGGAAATGACAGCGCACTGAACCAACCCAACAGTGTCTACGGGATTGTCTTTTATGCCTTTCAGCTCCTACTAGGTAAGCTGCCGTCTAAACACAGTCATCTGTTGATGACGTAGAAATCTCTGGAGCTGTTTCACTCGCAGCAGCTAGTGCTGACTCAACACTTCCTTTGACATTGCTCTATTTGCCAAAAAAATGACTCACATGACACTGACATCATATTCAGTGGCCATGTATAAATATAGTTTTACAGCTCGCGCTTTCTGAAGCTCACTTGCCTGAGCTCCAGTCAATAGTTTTCCTTATTTCGGACTTAATTCTCATTAATTTCTGCAGAGATTTCAAAAAGAAATAGTATTTTCTGTTAATTCCAGTGTCATTTTGCACTGACAGCCCAGAGTAATGGTGCATATTTTTCCTTTGTGACTTGTTTTAACTCGGTCACATTGACAGTGTCCTCCCGTCAGTACGATTATGTCGCTGCTGACTCGGTCATGCTGGTTTGACATGTTCGCCCGCCGCGTGGCCTGTAGGCTCGCCTGACCACCTGGCGCTGGCACAGAACAAGAGCTCCTTTTAGCCACAGCAGTTAGCACTCATTTGACTAACACAATAGCAGCCCAGTTAAGCCAAACTGCTACAGCGGGTCAAGATTTCCATATTAAAGGCAAGACCAGTCAGTCGCACAAGTGTCATTATTCTTACAGCCTTGGACTGTTTATATGTGACTCCAGGATCTGCAGTTAAACTCTGATTAATGCTAATATACAGCACGGGACTACTGGACTTTACACTCAGATGTTGGAGGAAAGTTGCACCTTTTCTTATAATGTTTTCCCTTATTTTGATTATTTTTTATGAAGAGAATAGGGGTTGGAAATATTGATAAAATCCTCTATCACGCTTTATGTCATTTTCCATCACAATATGGAAAAATATCAGATTATATCAAATTTTCTGGGGAATCGATAACCCCAATTCAACTTTGGAATCAAATTCATAATGAGTGTACATTCACAAAAATCAGTAAACTTTATCAGTTTGAATATTGAATATGTCGTCTTTAGACTATTCAATTGAATATAGGTCAAAAAAGATTTTCAAATCATTGCATTCATTACGTTTTACATGTAATTTCAACTTTTTTTCATTTCCCGGGTTGTGATTGAAAAATTGTAACTACGTAAAATAAGCAAAATAACAAAACCAATAATGTTTGATTTGTATAGTTTTAAATTTGCTGGATTTTCTAGGGTCAGCACAGGTTTCTGCAGGTCCTTCAGATGTCTCAAATTCAATTTTATACACATTAGGCCTTAACAGTTTTGCAATAATCCTCAATTTGGATTTTGTGAGGTCTCAATTACCTGAAACATTTGACCTGATTTAATTTATCCATCTTTTAATTTATTTTTGTCAAAATGAGTCAAGCTTTCTTGTGTTCACATTTCTGAACTGTCTCTGAACATAATGCTGTCTTTTTACTCGCTCTTAGCAGTTGTCAAAATGTAGATTACCTAACACACTGTAATTACCATATTCCTACTTAAAACCTGCCTCTGTAAGGGACTTTTATACTTAACTGCAGTGCTTGAATAATACAAAAGGGATTTGTCAAAAAAATCAGTTCTAAATTTGGGTAAAATCACCTGAAAATGCTTTAAAAAGCATCAAATCTAAATGTCTGAATGCTGTAAACACTGAACATTTCAGTAAATGTGCCAGTTGCACCATCTTGGCTGCTTCTCACCTGTAGTCCCTTGGCAGCAGGTGCAATGACAGCTACAAACAACACATGAAAACAACAAAACTGGAGCAGCGATACCGTGCATGCAGCAGAGCACATTTCATTTACTTAAAAACAACAATACCTAAAACATAAAAACACATAAACAGCATCCAAATGCTTAACATTCATGTGAAGATCATTGAAATACAAATACAGTCCTGCTCATTGACTTGTGGTCTGATGCACCCAGAGATATTAATAGTGACAGGACATACACATGGTGGAAAAATCTTTGATAATCGATAGATTTGTTTTACTTCATGGTATATATTGTCCTGTACTGTATATATTGTCCAGCCCTGAAAGAGGGCATATAGTCAGAATGTGTTATCGGTATTTCCCCTGATAATAGACCTCTGCTGTACTATCACAACTTTATAAATGTCTAGTATTGACTGATGTTACTACAGGATTGACCCTCCAGTACTTTTACTTAAATAAAAGTAGAAAAACTACAGTGTAGAAGGCAGTCAGAGTTTTACTTGAATAAAAATGACCAAAAGTCCTCAGAATAATATATATTAGACTATAGCATCTGAAGAATTCATGTTTGTATTACCTCAAGCTGCTGATTGTGAACGTAATTTAAACTACTTTAAATACTGCTGGCTATTTTTATCTACATGAATATACCTACATTTATTTGTGTTATATTTTGTATTGATGATCTGATTCTGCAAAGTAAGTAAAGCTTTAAAATAGATGCATTGAAGTAAGAAGTACAATTTTTCTCTGAGATGTTGTAGAGTAGAACTAAACATAGCATTAAATACAATTACTCCAAAAATAACAAGTTTCTTAAAATAAGTACAGAACTTGAGTAAATGTACTTCGTTACTCGCCACATTTGGACCCCACTGCTGTGTATTTATGTACAGATTTCATATTCTATCATTAATCATCGAAATTGACAAAAAAAACCCTAAAAAACACACGCTGTAGTTGAACATTTATGATAAATCAAGTAAGTCCATTAATTCATGCATACAAATAAATAAATTTGTGCATGTAAATATTAAAATGTAATGCATTTTTTATGATTTCAACCATTTAGTTTCTTGTCTCTTTCTCTGAAGAAATCCAACATGATCTGCTGCAACGTTTTCTTTTTCATATATGAGAAAATTGTAAATTTCTTTACTTTAATTTGGTCTGACTTTCCCATAAATTTTCTCAAGACTTTGCAGTAAACTAACTTCAAATTTTACATTGCAGTAAACCTCTGCAGGTAAACTTTGAATTCGTGTAATTTTCAGTGTGTTCAACAGTAACATTTGAGCTGACATTCAAACGATTTAAAATGTTATAAAGTCGTAGAAGCATGTTGTGAATAAATCCACATATTAGGGCTTTAATATATGATGTGTAATAAACTATCGCAGTAATGGGAGTCTTTTTTCATCCTTTTTCGGCTGCTTTAAGCACCGGTGCCGTATTGGTACAAACAGACGTGCATCCAAATCCGAGCAGTGGCTGGCTTGACGAGGTTTCGCACGGTGCTGCTGTAAATGTCCTGTTTTTGCACTGTGAAATCTTCAGTTATGAATTTGTTTATCACTGCTTGAGATCATGTGAAAAGTGTCAATAGTCTCACAGTCAGTGCGTGAGAGTCGGCAGTCTGTTTTCTCTACCGAGTTGCGTGCATTTAGAATTACATGCACAGCTCAAATCTTACACGCACATACATGTGGTATTTTCAGGACTGTTTAAAAAACACAAACCCAGAGGAAACTTAGGACTGTGACTGCAGCTCATGTGACAACAGAATAATATGAGCAGTCTATTCAGTGTCGAAGCTGAAAGTCGTCACGAGGAGGCTGGTTACAAAAATAGAGAACTGACTGAGGAAAGAGCACGCTCATCAGGTTACAAGCATGTCCTAAGGTTGTGGGTTTTTTTTTTTTTTTACAATTAAGCTTTAGTTTGTGTTTCTTGCCGTAGGGATGACTGTCAGTGCAATGGCCGCCCTTATTCTCATGACGACATCCATCTTGTCGGTGGTGGGTTCGCTCTACCTGGGCTACATCCTCTACTTTGTCCTAAAGGACTTCTGCATCATCTGCATCACCACATATGCGCTGAACTTCATTCTCTTTATTCTCAACTACAAGCGACTGGTTTACTTGAACGAAGCCTGGAAGCAGCAGCTCCAGGTCAAGCAGGACTAAGCTGTCGAGAGCGGCAAGAAAAACGAGATAAATAAACAAAAGAGAAAAAAAAGAAATGTGACCTCTGAACATTTTGACTTGCCACCAGGAGACCTTGCTTCCAAACAATGTTTATTCTGCTGTGTGTTCAAAAAAAAAACAAAACAAAAAATGAAGAAATTTAACTTAAATGTTGGGGCCTGACATCTCAATGTTGCAAACACGGAAGGATTTGTAAGTGAAAGATGATTTTCTTTTAATTTCTTTTTTCCTTGTTTAACATTGTACTCACTTAAAGAAGGGGGTGTGCATGTGTGAGTGTGTGTGTTGTGTGTGTGTGTGTGTGTGTGTGTGTGTGTGTGTGTGTGTGTGTGTTGTGTGTGTGTGTCAGCCCGAGCAAGCAGAGGCAGAAGGCCACAATACAGAGCGATGGAGGACAGCTCTCTTTTGAACAAAAAGGATCGCAGAATGGAAGAAAACGGGACATTAAAGGGGTTTACTTGAAACGCTTAGAGAGGTCCTTTCACTGCACAGCGGATCTGCACTTAGGAGCCGATTAAAGGGTCCCAAAATTAGAAAAAACACTCATTAGGTCATCGTACAGTTTGCAGATGAGGTTCTACGGCACAAAAAAACGATAAAGGTCACAGTTGGGTGAATGAGGGGGGGGCAAAACGATTAACATTTATACAGATTAGTTTCTTTCATGTTTACACTTTGTAGTACCTTTCTTTTCTGAAGAGGACCACTAAAAATAAACACAGGACAATGTGAGATATTGTGCGTAGATCAGTCAAGATTGTTTGTTTTGCAATTCTGTAAATAGCTGCTGAGCAATACTCCAGGCTAGATTGTGATTTTAGTGTTGACACAAACAAACAAAAAATAAAAACACCAACAAAACCGGAGAAAACATCAGTAAACGCGGAACAAAAAAGCGATAAAGGTCACAGTTGGGTGGATGAGCGAAGATGTGCTCGGGGACATCTTCCGTCCTGTTACCCTGGTCAGGCATGCAGTTCAGAGTTGTGTTGTTGTAAGTGGTTATTGTTTCATCTGAAGCCACCGACACAAGTTTTGAAACATGGGTTCTTTTCACCAAGTTTGCATAAAAAGGCACCCTCTCTTTTTTTTTTTTTTCCCTTTTTTTCGGGTTATTGTGTGAAAAGCATTCCTGACCACCACACAAGTGGGATCCATAAAGACTTATGTGCCTAAAGGAGTGTTAAGGTGAATTACCTTTCTTTCTTTCTTTTTTTATTTTGGGCGGGTGGGGGGAGTAATGTCATGTGAACACCGCTCGTTGTTTTATTGTCACAGGTCCAAGGCTTTATTTTTATGATCACAGTTTTGTAAATTAGGATACCAGTGAAGTGTTTTCTCCCTCATGAGGTAGCAAAGGCTGCTACACTGTGATTGTCTGCTAAAGTGGCCCGGTGGCAGAGGCATCTCTTTATCTCGCTTTTTTCCATTTCTCATTTGGCTTTTGTTCACTTTCCAGCCTGTGTACATGTGATGTCAATTGAACGGTAACGGTGATCTTGCCAAGCTGAGTTACAGTTCATTTGCAAGGATGTGAACAAAACTTATGTCATGCTTTATTTATGTTGACAGGAGCGGCAGAAGGTGTAAGATTCTGTAAGAAAACAAAAAACAGTATGTTAAGCCATATGTGGAGTTTTTGGGGTTTGTCTTGCGGTAGGAAAGATACTGACGGTTTTCAAAGACAAACAGCTGCAGACGCTGAATCTTTTCATGAAGCGGTTGCTCTCACATAGCAAGGTTTGTGCAGAGATCGATCTCCGTATGGGAAAAGCAACCACAGCTTGTAGTGGCGTTGCTAGAAATCCACAGTATTGTCAGTTCAGTGACAGACAGAGGAGGATCGTTGTTTTTTTTTCCATCCAGAATCGATTGATTAAAGGGTAACATCTGTATTTTGCAACCTGGTCCCTGTTTTCCCATGTTTTTGTGTCAAAGTGACTAAAGGGAACAACAGTTTTTGGGTACAGTATTGAGTGAAAGTCCTTTTTGCCACTGACCTTTTTATCGAAGAGTAAGCTCATTTTTGTTTAACTAAAAACAGCCCAAAATTGTTATCATCAAACCCAGCAGACTCTATGAATGACAAATAGAGATTATGGTGTTTAAAGTTGGTCCAGTTTGAGTGAGAGCGCTGCAGCCGGCAATGGCGAAACAGGCTGCATTGTAACCACTCTGGGCATGTTAGCACTGTCAGTATACATCCATTAAAGTGTTTGTTTTTGTCACTAACATGCTCCGATTGTTATTATAAGTGTGACAAAGGATCCCTACAGAGATCGACCCTTTTGTTAAAGAGCAAGATCCTTTTTTTTTTTACCTAGAAACAACCCTAAAATCGCCTACACAAAACTCGTCAAGGGCGTCAATACACACTAAAATGACTGTTTTTTTTTTTTAAATGGAGTCTGGTGAGAATATTGATGGCAAAATTTGGTTGTTTCTGATTAAGCAAAAAGATCTTACTCTATAACAGTGTGGTTTATCACTGTAGGGATCATTTCCATAATGTTGTCGGACTTCTGGAGTAACAGTCTCAGTCTGTTGGTGTCAAAAACACTTTTATTGGACGTATGTCAAAGGCAAGAACATGTTGGGATTGGCCACATCACAGACTGTTTTTGACCCTGACAGGCTCAGATTGTTATTCTAAGTGACTTACTATACTATGGGAAGGAGTCCTATAGTGATAGACCTTTTAGTTTAACCAAAACCAGCCATAATATCACTGTCACCAAATCCACCAGACTCCATTTAAATAAACTGATTTTAGTGTGCATAGAGCCAACATACTTTGGATGAACGGTATTTTACAATGATAAAATCACTGTTTGTTTAAATGAAGTCCGGTTGGTTTGGCGATTGCAATATCAGGGCTGTTTCTAGTTAAACAAAAAGGATCTTGCTCTTTTAAAAAAAACGTTTATCTCTGTAGGGATCCTTTCTATATTGTTGTCACACTTAGAATAACAATCTGAGCCTGTCAGTGACAAAAACAAACACTTAAGAGTGATGTATATCGACAGGCTGCAATGTAATCCTGACTAATTGTTTTATCTTGCTCAATATTGGACCAATTTAAAAAATCATTGTTCCCATTATTCAGTTGGGCACAAAATACTGGAAAATGGGGTCCAGTTTGAAAAATACACAACATAGCCTTTAACTTATTCAGATGCATGGTACACTATCTCCTGGCTTTAAGCGTATGTCGGCCATCGGACAATCTTTCACACACTTTCAAAGATGCACAACAGTCTTGGTATAATAACTGTAATAATGTGATTCATATGTGTTGTTAAACCAGCTTGTTAATAGTTTCCATCACTTCTAGTCTCCGTGCCCTTTCACTCGAATTCAATTTCTCCCTGACAGTTTTTTTTTTAAATGTGGGGTGATGGTTCATAAAGTATTGTTGATAGCAACTGCGAGGAGAGTCATCTAAGAAGTGATGTCGTGCTTCCTGTGATAACATATGAAGTCACGGCTTGTCTATGAAAATGGAGTTGTTTTTTCCACCAGGATGATGTCAAAATGAAACTGTCTCCTCATGCATGTTGTTACCCAAATACTACTTACCATACAGAAGCTGTTACTTTACTGTTAACCATTTTCCAAAGCATAATGTGAGGTAGTTTTTCCGTCATTCCAGGCAGAAAGTGGTTTCCCTTTATGTCGCTATGGGAATGATGCAGGGAAATTAATACGATTTTATAGGCACCAAAGCTTATCGGGCCAGTTCTTTATCGATTCCCTCACTGATTCCTGATCAATTTTCTGTGTAAAACTTGATTTATTAAATCTGCAAAGCCTGCTGAGTAAAGCTAATGTTGTTTTAATAGAGAATTTTTAACCACTGTAGCGTGTCGCGCAGGTTACGCCACATTTTCGCCTCTAACTCTCTAAAACCTGTTCCGAAACTTTATTGACAGATGGTTTCAGGGTCAGTGTGTAAACGTAGGCCAACACAACACGAGCTTGTATTCAACCTTAAACGTCCAACAAAAAATACAGACTTGGTGTTACTTGAAATAGTCATTTTACAGATGTTACAAACAGCTCTGTTTTCATATTTCTCTGTGAAGTGAAGCCACGCTTTGGACAGCTTCTTCCTCTCTTGTCGACTCCTTCTTGTTGCAAGTTTTCAGCAGAGTAGATAAAATCTGACATCATAGTTTTGCCAACTGTAACTATAAGAAAAAACATGCTGGCATCGATAAAGGGAATTGAGAAGCTTGGAGGCATACGATTCATATATAGTGGTCAATGTGGAGCTAATTCTCAATTTTCCTCTGTGATGTAGTCTGTAAACCTAATTTGTCGCAGTGACGATCATATATTCTGTCCTTTGGCTTTCAGTATAACTGATGCATGTGATGCAGTTTGACAGCCCTCTAGCCAAGTCAGGACTTTAGTTTCACTCTGATGAATAACGCAATTTAAACTCCACCAGTTTAGCATACGCATAATATTTATTCAAACTTGATGAAGCAAAATCAGAATTATCGTCTTTTTTTTCTGCATGTATTGATTTTTCTTGTCAAAACACGGTGCCTACATTTCTGGAGGTGTTAACAAAGATCAACACACTTGAGCGTTGTGATATTAAGAGTCCCTGTAGGATTTCATGGGCTGTTTTTGTGATTGTTGTAGCCTGAAATGCCTGAATTTGCAGCAGTTTTCTAAAAAAATTGCAATGCAAGTTGCGATACTTTTAGGTGTTTTTTTTTTTTAGTCATAAGAGTTTGTATTTAAAGTTACAATTACATAGGATGCACATCATGATCACTTCAATAATTTTTATTGCAGAAACATGTATCTAGTGGACTAAAAAGGCGACAGATTTCATTATTATAGCAGGCAAACAAAAGTTTAATTTGTATTTGCAACATCCATAATTCATATAATAAATTTAACGTTACTTGGTGTCCCCATATGGGTATAATATTGTTGTGCAAAATGTCATGATACTATACTATATCATTTTTTGCCCTCCACCGTTACTGATCACTCCTGTGCAGACTTTGGCCCCAAAAGTGCAACACGGCAGTGCCTGAATCTGGGATATTTTGGATTAATTTTGTAAAGACACGAACCAATGGCTGCCTGGAAGAGAAACTCAGTAAAAACTCTGGTTTGCTTTGGAATATGGTTGGCAGTTAGGCTACATGATTGGTAGTAAACTGGCAAAAACATGCAAAACTGTATGGTCCTCCATTCAATGATTTAATGTTTGCATCATTTCTTAGCAATTTAAGATCTTCCTAATACAGTATTGCCTTGTGGGGCTTACATCAGTTTTTTTTTTTTCATCTAATGACAGTAACAACTTTAGTCTAAATGCTTTTGTCTGGGAAAGCCTTAGCTTGATAAGGCCATCCCGATAACTTGAGCTCAACATTGCGTTTCGCTCTGCGTATCGCACTGAACCCGCAGCCGCCCCAAACGCTTTGAGTGGGTGGGAATACTCGCCTTGATACACAAACTCCTTCAGCCAATCCAGACAATTTATTTATATTTACCATAATCTGTTTAACATGTACCTTGTCTACAAAAATCCCCATATGGTTTTCACGATACACTGGTGTTGCCAGCGTATTTAGCCATTTCTCATTCAGCATTTGCCTCTGGACTTGACTACCAGCTGGTAGCATCCTTGTTGTATGTCCACAGCATTGTTAACAAGGCAGTATGTTATATTTAATACCCCCATACCTCTATCTTCTATCACTACTATCAGGGTATACAGTGTATAACGGTGTAAGTGTGTCGCGCTACTCACTTTCAGGTTTTCAGACTAATAAATACGCAAAAAAACCACAGCATGTTAAGTTAAGTAATATTTTCACACCATTTTCCTCATTAAACAGAAAAATACAACTGTACGCCTTTTAAATTCAACTTTTTTCTCTCTCACAGAAAACAGATGAGGCCTAATTATCTTGCAACTCGTCATAAAACACATTTCATTCAAAGTCAACAGAAACAAAATAAAACTCACCCAAACCATTTTGGTTACTCTTGTTAGTAATCTAGTTAGTAAGTCTACTGTTCCAACAATCACCAGCTCTGGTTTGGTCAAAATAAATCCTCAATTTACCAGGTTAGATGTAAAAAAAACATGGCGTTATTCCACTTGGTCTCTCTCTGCCTGCTGGCCGCCTGCTGTTTACAGTCCTGTAACTTCTCCTAGCGTGCTGCGCATGCTCCATAGTCCCCCCACTGGGCTTTGACCCCTAGGTTGAACAGCGTAACTTTGAAGAAGAGAGCCAGGAAAAACAAAAGAAAAAGGAAAAAACAAAACAAGACGAATGTATCAACATAGCGAGTGCTAGAACAAGAACCACGTTTGCCGCTTGCTCACTTGTATGGTTCGTAATAGGGCAATAGGAAGACCGTCCGTACCTCCACCTACCATGGTGGTGTCAGACATCCGTCAATAAATCAATGCTAGTATACTGGGACAAGGATAGTAGTCCAATTAAACGGACTAATGGAGCTATAAATGTAGCTCCACTAAACTACATGAAAACATACTGAGTGTTTTGCGTGGTCCAGACTGATACACAAAGCGAAACAAAATTTCGAGCTCAAGTCATCAGGATGGTTGCACCAGGCAAGGAAAGTCTCCTTTGGGTTATTTTTGCACAAGTCAAACTGACAGTTTTTGGGGCAACGACTCTGAGCGTTCCCGTGAGTTATCGACCATAGAACTGACGACAGTAGGTAGCCAATCAGTCACGATTCCAGTCATATGCAAACCTATTACACTATTCGTGTGCAGTTACTTTGAAGGAACGGTTCAGGAATTTGGAGTTCTCAAATCTTTGGCTGGTGATGTGTTGTGATGATTAAATGTTGGAAAAAAGAGGTCAGAATAGTGCATTCTCATGATTACTCATTTAGGCCCTGAGGTATAACTGCCATGTTAGTTGCATCACCAATGCCAACAAAAGTGCCTTCTGTTTGATCACTAGGCCTTGAGCCAAAGACGAGCAACAGTTAATAGCCTTGTAAAAAGAAGAACTGTAACAGGCGCTTCTGCTTGCCTTCCTCAAAAATGTAATCTGATAAATTGGTCATTCCCAAAGATTTGACGTCCACTATATTGGCGCAAAAATCCATTCAGAAATTCAAAACTCCCTGTCAAAATCAACGGTCATTCCCTCTTTTTCCTTCCTGAACTCCACCATATAATTATTTTGTCTAGCTAGGACATGTCTGTTAGCTGAGAATACACTCTGTTAAAACTACATGATTGTAATGTTCTTTTTTCATCATTGATTATGCCCTTTAGCTGTATAGACTGTTAACATTCTGGGTTATTTTAGTAAAAAAATAAAATAAAAAGTTGAGGGGTTGGAGGGCTAGGAATCCATGTGTCAGCATCAAATGTTTATTAAATTTCTTTGTGGAGGAAAACTTAACTGGGTTTGCTTCTGTATTGCCAAATATGTTTTAAAATGCTGTATTTTCTTACATGGAAAAGTGTTACATGAATGGTAGGAGGGTGCAAAAAAATAAATCTGTTTAAAATCCATCTTACCTTAAGGGAAAACTGTGGAAAAGGTTGACATGAGAACATTTTTAATTGTGTCACTGTCATGTGGAAAATGATCTACCATTAAAACATTCCCTCTGAAACGACCTGTCATTTTACCTTTTTTTAATGAAACGGGAAAGATTACAGCGAGAAAAAAAGTTTCAAGATACATTATGGGCATGTGAGTGTTGTTTAACCCTTTGAATCCTGAACAATTCGGCTTGATTTCTGTCACAAATAGAAGAAGGCAATGAGCAACAAAAAAAAGAAATGACCCAAATAATATATATATACGAACTACCTAAAAAACGATTTTAAAAAACAAAACATAACAAAAAACAAAGAAAGTGAAATTTAAGAACATTAAATGACCTGAAAATGTATATTATTATAATTAAAAAATATTTAAAATATTAACATACATTTAAATATTTAATCATGATAATTAGAAAATTTGTTCTTTCCTAGTTTTAATAACATGATTGTCCCAAATAGAAGAAATGACCTAAAAATTAACAAAAAAGTAAAGTATAAGAAAAATACCTGAAAATCATTTTAAAACAAAACACAGAAGAAATAATAAAACAAGTAAATGACCTACAAAAATTATTATTAGCGATGCATGACCAATAATTATCGGCCCGATAACGGGACCTATGATGTCATACCAATATTTCCGGTAATAAAATTTTTGGCCGGATAAATAGAACCGATAATAATACGCATAAGTTGCTTTGATTTGGCCCGTGTTGCCATGGTTTCGCTCCTCCAGTCCTACACACTCTGCATGATGCTGCGTGTCAAACTGCTGCTGCGAGATCAGTCCACAACATGTCATCAGTCAGCAGCAGGGTTTAACCCTTTGTTTCTTTCTCTTTTTTAACTCTTTCTCCGCCATTGACGAGATTTTCAGTCAGTCAGTGTTTTCGCTGTAGTGTAGGGACACTGTTACGGATGTTACGCAATAAAACAACATTTCCACGTCCCAAAAACAAACGAACAAGACGATCTAAGGTCCCAGGGGGACGGGGGAGAGGACTACTAACGTGCCTGCACCATGAGACCTGACGGCGCTGCGGACTGACGACAAAGTCGGGGATGAGTTACTGATGCTGACTGATCCGCTCCGCTCTCATTGTCCAACAGTGTCTCCGAATGTCCACTCCGCTCTCATTCTCCTCCGATGTCTCCGCCGGTGTCCGCTTTGCTCTAATTCTCTGCCCATGTCTCCACCGGTGTCTCCGAATGTCTGCTCCGCGCTCTCATTCTACACCGGTGTCTCCTCCGATGTCTCCGCCGGTGTCCGCTCAGCTCTCATTCTCCGTCGGTGTCTCCAAATGTAATTAAAAACTATAATAATTTTGTAACTTAAATTTTAAAAGGCCTTTATAATAATGATAATTAGTCATTCAGTTTTTCCCTAGCTTCTAAAAAAACAATTTTCCCCAAAAAGATATGACCCAAAAATTAGCAGAAAAAAAGTAAAGTACAAGAAAATTACCTGAAAATGAATTGACTAATACCTTGAAATGTGTGGAATATTTCTGACCAAGTTGCTCATCCCTTTTTCCCCCCATGTGCTTGACAGAAATTGCACCATGTTGCTCAGGGTTCAAAGGTTTCTATACTTGTGCAAGGCGTCTGAATGCAGCAAAGGGTTAATAATCCGAGTTGATACTTGTCCAGGTTTTTGAATCAGTGTTTCAAGGAAGTAGCTGAAAGTATGGTGTGTTTAATGACTCATTAATCTCCAGTTGTGCAACAGTTGCTGTGTAAATAGAAAGTGCACCTGGATAAAAAAAAAGCCTTACAGATACTAAAAGGGTGTTTTCACACGTTTACTTTTCATGTTTCATGACTTTTGTAAAATATCTACATCCTGTGTGTAATTTACTGCTACGGCGTCTCCTTTATGTCTGAAGGACGGTCTAAATGTTCAGTGTTTGTGCAGCTGTAACACGAAGGTCAGCGGTGTGATGAGGGAAGAGTCACTGATGATAAAAAAATGTCCGATTGCAGCGGCGCCACCATCAACAAGCAACACGTCGCTTAACCCTTCAGGTGCATGTTGAGTTTTTAGAAAACATTCAGTCACACAGAGTTCAGACACATTTTTACCAATGAATTTCCATGACTTCTTCATGATTTTTCAAAGAACATACGTACATTATCTGAATATTGGTTCTTTTTGGTTCTGTTCATATTTAAATATACAATTTTTTTTTTTAAATGATTTAATTATTTATGTAACTGCTTTTTTTAAAAAAGAAATCATGCCTTCTTTAACTGTGGGAATGTTTTTCTTTAAAGAAAAAATTGCGCCATTTTTTTTTTCTTCTAAAAAATTAGGCAATTTAAAGAAAAGAAAATGACACTGGAGAAGGGATGTAGTTTTTTGTGGGGGTTGGGAGAATACAACTTTCAGTATTTGCATTTTAGGTTTATTTTAGTGATTATTTTTAAAGAAAATATTGTTGCAATTTTTCTTAAATTTTTTAAAAAGAAATTATTTTGGCAATATTTTCAGTGTTTTTATTTGTGAAGAAAAAATGGTGATTTTTAAAAAAAATCTTTTTTCTTTTTCTTTAAATTTTTTTGGGGTGATTGCTTAAGAAAACTTGGAAGGCCTGTGTTCTTTGAAATCACAAAAAATACACCATTTATATCGCAGCCAGAAACAAGATTATGTTTAGATTTTCCAGTTTCTAAAAGTCCTTGAACACGTGTTATTATGTGTTTGTGAAACAAAATTCCATGACTTTTCCAAAATGTTGAGCTTATATTTAATTTGTCCAAAACTTTTCCAGGCTTGGAAATAACTATTTTAAAATTACGTGACTTTTCCACGTTTTTCATGACCGTACTGACCCTGGTCACGGAGACTTAAAGAGACACAGACCGAAAATGTACATAAGCAACATTAGGAATACTTTGGGGGGAAAAAAAGCACTTTGCAGTCTGAGTCCATGTTTTGTCTTTAATGTCTTGATTCGTATCAAAATGGATTTTCACATACAAAAATAAAAACACCATTAGATCCAGCATTGGGATTCACATTAATAGTACATTCAACTACTTTAACCCTCGAGAAAAGCCACAACATTGTGTCCCTAATCTGCTCCAGATTAAGCAGCTCTCTGTACAATGTTTTTCTACCTAACTGCTCATATTTTGTGCATTAATTTAAGAAAAAGTGTCCTCAAACGAACTCACACAGCGTCTTTGTGTTGTGTTCTCTGCCAGGCGTAACTCGTATCAGCTGACTGTCGGAAAGGTCACCGCTAATCACTAATGACAGATTTTGATTGGTTTATGACCTCGACCTTTTTATGCTGGTGGAAAGCACCGCCTCCTGTCATACGTGTATCAGGATGTCCTGTAACAAAGTGTTTCGTGAAGTGTTTAAATAAGGAAAAGCATATCACAACTATTGTTAGACAATGTGGATTATTGCATCATCAGTGCTGATCAGGAAAAACAAATGCAGTATGTTATATGTTGTATTTAGCGCTTTGAAACCTGGATCAACATCTATTTTCTTATGGTTTTATTTCTTTCAAACACATGGAGGAAAAAAAAGAAAAACTTGGCATGAAATGTAGAAAATTTTATTTAAAAAAATGTAGATATTTATTTTAAAAAGGGGGGGAAAGTCCAGAAAACTGTTTATAATTATCATAATTGTATATTTAATATTATTATTATTTATTATTTAATGTTATGAAAATATAATTATTTTAAATTTATTTTTATTCTTTTGTAATTTTCTTGTACTTTTTAACTAATTTCTTGCTATTTTTTAAGTTTTTTTTTTCTTTTTTTGGCTCATTGCCTTCCCACATTTTCGAAAGAAATTAATTTTCTCAGGTTGCAACACTTTGAGATTTTCATGGTACGATAACCATCTCAGAAAATCCGCACTGTCATGGCATCACAGACTTACTGTCATTATCAGTTCAGTGACCCTTAAATGTCACTGTAACGTGCAGTTAGGAAGAAAAAGAAAACAAAAGGCTGCTATCATCTTTCGTCCTGCTCTAATCCACTAAAATATCCGGTTTCCTTTGACCTAAATCCATGCGAACGCAGCACCAATTTTTAATCAGCATCAAAAATTACTTTTACATCTTAGAAATGTTCCAGACTGGAAGTTTAATTTATATCTGCAGACTACAGGAAGTCATAAGTAAATTATGTTCCCATGGAGGTTTGGTCCTATATGTGCACACACTGAAATTTTTCCACGAGCGTGTTTGCGTGTGCTTGAGCGTGTGCTTGAGCGTGTGCTTGAGCGTGTGCTTGAGCGTGTGCTTGAGCGTGTGCTTGAGCGTGTGCTGGTGTGGTATCAGAGAGGGCAGGGGTACTTGGTCCAAGGAGGCAGTCTGTGCGTTTGGTTGGCCAGCCTCCAGTACCTCTCCTTCAGGATGAATGCAGCTGCTTTGGGCTGCCTCTGCCTGGTGAAAACACCCTTCTTGTTTCCCACCACACGCGTGATCCCTGCAGACACAACAGTGATCAAATTAGCAAGTCAAAAAAAAAAACGTCACAGTTTGTCGTAACCTTCAAAGTATAAGACGGTAAAATTATGTAAAAAGAAAAACTACACATCCAAAGGTTTTGTTCATTACTTTCTCTGCGGCTGATGATGTCTGTGTGTTTCGCACCAGGATTTAGACTACTCCAGTGATACTCAACTTATGGCCCCCAGACCAAATCTGGCCCCTGATAGGGTGGAAGGTGGCCCCTCAACGATTTTCTAATTCACAACAAAATAAAGTGATTCATACTGTAATTCAACTGTTGGTACTTTTAGTTTAAATAAGGTTCCAGGGTGCAACATTAAAACAGAGCTTATTTATCAAAAACAGTGGAAGATCCCACACTCCCCCAAAAAGAGGTCCCAGCTGAGACCCTAATGTCCTTAAATCCTAGAAATGTCCCAAAATCCTTGAAATGTCCTCAAATCCTACAAACATGCCATAATACTAAAAATGTCCTAAAATCATCCTAAAATTTTGAAATGTCCTAAATCTTAGAAACATGCTACAATTCTAGAAATGTCCTGAAGTTGTAGAAATGTCCTAAAATCAGAGAAACATCCAAAATCCTATACATGTCCCAAAATCCTAGAAACATCCCGAAGTCCTAGAAATGTCCTAAAACTTAAAAACATCTAGAAATGTTTTTGAAATCTTTGAAATGTCTTTAAAGTCCTTAAAACGTTCTAAAATCCTAGAAACGTCCCAAAATACCAGAAAGGTCCCAATATCCCAATATATAATATAGACATCTCGTAAAAATTGAGATATATCCCAAAATTTGAGAAATGTCTCCTAAAGACATATAGTGCCGCTGCGACTGGCCCCTGGCCTCTCGTCGTTTTGTAAAAGTGGCCCCCGAGCAGAGCCAGCTGACTCTCCCTGTGCGACTCTCGGCGGTGATGGCGGCGTCTCTTCTGTAGCTTTAACAGAGCGCTCAGTAAACAGTAAATCCCCTCAGCGCACGAAACAGCAGCAGGCGGCGAATGAACCGGGAGAAAAGACGGCAGTTCAGGTCGGACGGGTTGTCGTCGTCTGCGGCTGCAGGCCGTCTCACCTTGTGCAGTCATGAAGTCGGCAAAGTTCCAGATGAGTTCACCGACGACGTACTGCTTCCTCTTCTGGTCGAACACGTCGTGGTAGCTCTGCAGGACCACCTTCTGGTACTCCTCGGAAAACATCATGGGTGGATCCTGCAGAGAGAAAAGACGCACAAATCTGACTGCTGCTGCACAAACACTCAGGTGTGTGTGTGTGTGTGTGTGTAGGTGTGTGTGTGTGTGTGTGTGTGTGTGTGTGTGTGTGTGTGTGTGTGTGTGTGTGCGCTCACATTGTGAAGCCCCGGCACGGCGTCCGCTCCGTATTCACTCTGGATGATGGGTTTCTGGTACTTCCCGTACCAGTTCTCGAACTGGGTGTTGAGCTGGATGGGGATGACCTCCAGGTGTCCTGAGTCGTGGTACCAGGAGAAGTAACTGTTCACACAGATGACGTCCACAAAGGGAGCCTGGAGACAAAAGACAAAACAACAAAAACATGAAATACTGTTGGGCTGCACCGAATAGTTCGATACAGCGGCGTACGGCGTTCTCGGTCTTGGCTGTCCTGACCAGACCCTGATCCACCCCCACCTCTTAAAATCTGGACCCTAACAGAGACGCCGATTTAAGGACGTTTCTCAGATTTTAGGACATTTCTCAGATTTTAGGACATCTCTTGGATGTTAAGACACTTCTTGGATTTCACAAAGTTTTTAGATTTTAGGACGTTAATCAGATTTTAGGACGTTTCTAGGATTTTATGATATTTCTGGGATTTAAAGACATTTTTAAGATTTTAGCACATTTCTCAGATTCTAGAACATTTCTAGAATTTTGGGATGTCTCAAGGATTTTAAAACATTTCTCGGATTTTAGGACATTTCTCAGATTTTAGGACATTCCTCAGATTTTAGGACGTTTCTCAGATTTTGGGACATTTCTAGGATTTTAGGATATTTCTTGGATTTAAAGACATTTCAGAATTTTAGGGGTGTTTCAAGGATTTTAAAATATTTCTCGGATATTAGGACTTTTCTTAGATCTTAGGACATTTCTCAGATCTCAGGACATTTCTCAGATTTTAGGACGTTTCAAGGTTTTTAGGACATTTCTAAATTTTGAATGACATTTCTAGGACTTTTGCACATTCAAGGGTCTTTACGTCTTTTCTCTGATTTTAGGATGGTTCGAGGATTTAGGATTTTAGGACAATTCCAGAATTATAGGACCTTTGTAAAAATTTAGGACATTCGGCCGGGTTGCTGCTCTGTCTTTGTTGGAAGTTTTAATCTGGGAGCGATTGGACGTGTGCTCAGCGCTCTCCGAACCAAACCCTGCATGATGGTGACGTCACTATTTACTGACGTCTGCAGTCTACATCCCTGCAGCGCGAAGAGAAATAAGCAAAAACAGGATTTTCAGGTGGCGTTAAGCTACTTTTCAGATGATTTGAATAGTAAACATAAATATATTTAATGTCTGTGGGTGTAGAAACTCACCCCTTTGTCTCTGGCGTAGTTGCTGTCTGTGATGTAAGTGACGGGTCGGGTTGGATCCAGAGCTTTGGTGTGTTTGATCACCGTCCTGCAGGAAAAACAACATTTCCTGACAGTGTTATATCATCGCTGCAGTGTCACTAAGAGCTAACTCCTGTAGTTTGTAGAAACTGCAGCGTTTTACAACTTGTGTGATGAAAACATGCATGTGCTTTCTAATTATGTGCACACTACACACACACACACACACACACACACACACACACTAGTAATGCTGCACCTGATGGGTACGGCAGGCGGGGGCGGGGCGAGTGTTTGTCTGGCATGTTTGTCTTTATGACGCCTCGCAGCTCTTTAGGACTATTCTTACTGCATTCCACATGTCAGAGGGGAAGGGAGGGGTTACACACACACACACACGCACACACACACACACACACACACACACACACACACACACACACCCCTCTGTAAGACTTTAAAGCTGCAGTGCAGAGCTTTTGTCTCCCCCTTCTGGCAGTTGGAGTCATTACACAAACGCCGTCTGTCTTCTCAAGCAAGTATTTTGACTTTAACCCTTTGAAACCTGGATCAACATCACTTTACGACATCTATGTCTGACTTATGAAGTCCCCCTTTCAAACTCGGTGCAGATATATTTGGTGTTTTAGCTGCTTAGGAGGAGATGGAGGGTAATTAGTGGAAGAGCGTTGTTGCACCTCGCCGGTTAAGAAGCTGAAGTTTTCGCGTTTACTCGGATGTTACGTTTCCATCAATGGGGATCGAAGCTGGAGGTGATAAAAACCCGTGTCTACTGTCATTTGACGCGGGTGTGAATGGCGATTGTATGCATTCACACTGCATTAAAAATCCAGATGTTAGAGGGTTTTTGGTGCAGTGGGAACGAGGCTTCTCTCTGAGGCAGTGAAATACTTGTTTATCAAAGTTATATAATTACATTTTTTGTTCTCGTGATTGTGACGATAATTTCTCAAAACACGATCATTTTAAGCTCCTGGTACGATAGTTTCCAATCTGGCAACACTGCTTTTTAGCCTTGTCGCAGGTGATGTGATGTCTCCTCCTTCACCTTGACCTCTTCGCCACTTCCTGCCCCCCTTTTTCACGCTGGCCGGGTGATTTAAAACGCATCGCTTCCTGAACACCGGCACGGGAAAGTCGTCAGAGACGCCACGCGCTTCACATCTAAACAAAACCGGCAGTACTCACTTGAAATAGTATTCAGCGGGAGGCATCTCTGCAGCCGGCTCGTTGGCCACCGACCACATGACCACAGACGGGTGGTTCTTGTCCCGACGCACGAGCTCGTCCATGACGTCCAGGTGATGCGTCAGGGAGGCGTTTCCAAAACTGCGACTAGATAAGCGGGGTGCAAAAGACACAGCGGACGCTGAGTTAACGGGTTCTCGAAAAATTAGACTTAACACACCTTTATAATCATAAATGTATCTTGTGATTGAAATACATGAAAAGCAAAAATTTACAAAAAGAAGTAAAAACGAAATACATATACATCCTCGTACGCCGCGACGTTCACACTCTGAACCCTCAAACACACCGAACCGTCACGGAGGCGTGAGGGGCGACACTCACATGTCTTTGATGCCGACCCCCGGACACTCGTCGATCACCACGATGCCGTGGCGGTCGCACATCTGCAGGATCTCCTCGGCGTACGGGTAGTGACTGGTGCGGAACGAGTTGGCCCCCAACCACTTCAGCAGGTTGAAGTCTTTGGCGATCAGGGACCAGTCGAAGCCTTTACCTCGAATCTACAGCACAGCGTAAAAACATGATCGGATTATTCAACTTTTCCTGCCAGATTTCCTCTCTGTTTCAGGAATGAAAGGGTAAAAATAGATGTGGGCAGAGTCTTTTTCAGGGTTCGTACAGTCATGACAAACCTGGCAAAGTCACAGAATTTTCCAGGCCTGGAAAACCTTTTTTCACAAACAATAACACTTTAAATGAATTAGAAAATCCAACGATAATTTCTGTTTTTACAGTTTCTGTCTGTGATAGGATGTGTAATTTATGAGGACAAAAAAAATCTAAAAAAAATATAAAGAAAGACAATCTAAAAAAAAATTTTCAAAAAAAAATCTAATCTAAAATTTAAAAAATCGCCACAAATTTACGAAGAATAAAAAAAAGAAGCTATTTTCCCTTTAAAAACCACCAGAAAAATTTTCAAAAAAAAATTAATCACCCAAAAAAATTCCAAAAAAGTTTTCTTAAAAAATCATCAACGAAATAAACAAAAAATTAGCCATTTAAAGTTGTGAGCCCCTTCCCTAAATCCAAAAAAACCCCAAAACATAAGTCCCTCCCCCGTGCTTAAAAAACGATTTGACATGCCTCCCCCTTTTTGCACCACCCCCTCCTCTCATAAATGATGCACAGTCCCTATGTCCCTCATGTTTAAATATTCAGTTCTAATCTTTTACATAATATTTAAAAAGCTGTTACATAATACTGAAAAAGAGCTGATGGAGTATCGATGGTCGTTTCAGAGAATGTATGATTTTTAAACTTTGCCTCAAAGTCCTGGAAAAATCCTGGAAATGTGTTGGTAAAAAAATGTGTGAACTCGCTTTTCGTAAATGTCTTGCTTCCCTCGACTGTTACTCACGTCCGAGTCCTCGTGTTTGTTGACTCCGTGGAAGTAGAACGGCTTGTTGTTGATGAGGAACTGCGTGCTGGTGACGTTGACGGTGCGGATGCCGACCGGCAGAGCGTAAACGTCCTCGTACGTCAACCTCTCGTCGGCTGCCATTAAGTGAACCTGCACGTTAAAACGCAAACGTTAGACACGTTTTTTCTCAGCAGATTGTGTTGAATAACCAAAAAACTAAAACACAACTCAAAGCGGTGCAAAAAATATCAGGTGAGGAAGAAAAGTCAAGAAAAACTATAAATATTGTGATAATTTTTGGCCAGTATTTTTTTTTTTGAATATTAATATTAACTTTTTAACTTTTAGTCGTATTTCTGCAGGTAAATATGCTGCTGAGTGCATTAAACACTGTTGATAATTGACAACTATAATAATTAATAATAAATGATTCTATCTCAAGACAGCTTCTTACTCTCAGAAATCTAGTAGCAAATACATAAAAAAATAAAGTAAATAAGAAAATAAATAAATATGAAAATAAAAACAAAAAATTAATAAATAAAAATGCACATTTGGTAGAAAAGCAAATAAATAAGGGAATTAAGTAGAAAAGTAAATACATTTTTAAAAAGCCAATTTAACAAGAAATGAAAATGTATGTCTTCATTTAAACACATTTTTGGTACAGATATTTACAGATAAACAGAGGATAAAGTCTTAAAAGGTAAATATCCTGCTGAGTGCATCAAAAACGGTTTATCCTAATAATGGGTAACTATAACAATGAATAATACATTATTTATAGTTTTAGCCAACTAACTTATTGATCTCACAAATCTTGTGGCAAAAAACATAAATAAGTAAAATTAATAGATTTTAAATAATCTGAAAATTAAAGTAAATAAATAAATATAAAGCAAATCTGGTAGAAAAGTAAATAAATAATAAATAATACAGTAGAAAAGTAAAATATTTTTTTTAAAGAAATATAAATTCATGCCTTCATTTAAAAAACATATTTTTGGTACATTTGGTCCCTGCATAGATGTTTCTCATGTTTTCTGCAGCTGAACGTGACTTTGACGCGCTCGTAACCGTCGTCTCACCTCCAGGCTGTAGAGGTAACCTGGGTTCTCGTGCATCAGGTACGGCCACCACAGCTTGACGTCTGGGACTTTTAGCACTCCGGCTGGCGCGCTGGAGGACGCCACCGAGCGGCCGTCTTTGTCCATCAGAGTGACTTCAGGGTGGCTGACGCGGCGCCTTGGACCGACACCTTGTAGTCGACCAGACCTGAAACACGACGACGCTCGGGATAAACGTCAGAGAAGAAGAAACCTGGATCCACATCAGTTTTCTTGATCTGCATTCAGACGCCTTTCACAGAGTTTTAAACCTCTGAACCCAGAGAGGATTTTAAAAACAATATTTTCTTAAAAATCCAGAAAATTGTACTTACAATTATCACCATGATTTATTGAAAATTATGTTGCAGAATTATTATTATTTTCCAGGCTTTTTAACAAGTAATTTCCTTGTGTTTTTCTTTTACTTTGCTATTATATTTTATTTTACTTTCTTGTGTTAAAAAACGTATTTCTTTTTATTTTTAGTCAAGAATTTCTTCTCAGTTCGCTCATTTACTTCTTCCCATGTTTGAAATCAGTCGAATTTGCTCCAGTTTTTAGGGGTTAAACTTGAAAATGGCTTGATTTCTTTCAAAGACGTGAAGAAGACACGATCACCTAAAAAAGAAATGGCCCAAAAATGAGCAAGAAATGAGTAAAAAGTAAAAGAAAATTCACCTGAAAATCAGTAAAAACAAACAGGAAAGTAAAGATTTTTTAAATCTAAAAAAAATATATAAAATATATAAATAATTTCAAATATCTAGTCAGGATTATTATAAATATACATATTTTCCCTAGCTTTTTAAAGATAATTTTCTTTTCTAAATATACTGTTTTTTTGCAGCGTGCAGGACATTTCTCGCCGAGTTGCCCGTTACCTTTTTACTGTGTTTTTGATGTAATCAGATGCGACGTTCAAAGGTTTTAATACTCGTGAAAGGCGTCTGAATGCAGCACGAGATCACTGATCCGGGTTTCAAAGGGTTAATAAAGCCTCTCGATGGAGTGAAATCCGTGTTTTCGTTATAATCGCGATACTTTTGTTTACCGGTTTTGTCCGTGAAATCGGTCACCACGGTGATGTCGTCCCGTAGGCCTTCGGCGTCGTGTAGAGCAGCACAGGACGATGTAATCCAGCGTAGTTGAAGAAATCAAAGTAGATGTATTGCACAAAAAAACCATCTGGATACCTGTCGAGCGACATCAGAGTAAAAAAACATGAATGAAGTTTGATAACGAATGACGGATTTTGAGCTAAACGAACTTAACGGAGATCTGAGGTGGTTTCTCCACAGTTTAATGTGTAATAAGAGATTTTATATTAAAACACATTTTATGTGCTGTAGTTGTAGTTTTGTGTTTTTGTTACACGAGCTACCTGACGGCCAAAAAGGTGACATTAGCTTAGGGGTTAACGTTCGTACTGTATCAGGTATAATAAATCAAAAATGACTTTAAGTACAAAAATAATAATAGATACATGGATATTTAAATTAATAAAAGGCATAAATCGATGCTGAAACAGACATAAATAGATGAATGCAGAAATTACTATAAAAAATAAATTGGTAAATGCCTCACTAAATTAATAAAAATTGATAATGTAACAGGGTATGAATAAGTAAATATCTTGCATTTATGTCTGGATTTTTGTGCCACAATATTTATTAATATCTGTAATTTGCAATTGATATTCTTGTAATTACTTGTTTATTTTCTCTATTTGTTCTTGTATTTTTTTGTGTATTTATTTTTGCATTTATTTACTTACACATGTAATTTTTCCTGCAGTTTCTATATTAATTTACTTATTTACTGACAATAATGACTTTAAAAAAAAAATTAGTTAGTTAGTTTAAAGTTAGTTTTCTTCACAGAAATGTATTTAAGCTCTCATGTAATTATTTTAATTGAATAATTCCAGTAACAGTCATGAGGTTACTTGGTCCGGTCGGTCATGTGCTGGATGACTCCTGGAGGAAGAGTCTCCAGACTCAGTGTGTTGTTGACAGCGACGGTGATCCTGCACGGCAGACCCGGGTCTCTGCGGATCACGCCGCCGATCTCAGCCTCAAAGGGCAGATGACCGCCTGCGTGCTCCGCCACCTTCAGCCCGTTCACCCACTGAGGCAGAAAACCACAGTCAGTCCTCGCTTTGATCACGATGTAAAGGTGGATGTGTAAAAGGACGGAAATGTATTTAAAAAGTGACTTTTATCTCCTCACCACTATAGAATAATAGTGAGCGCTTCCCACTCTGAGAACCACTCTGGTTCCGTCGTCAGTGATCCAGCGGGTCGGCACCACCACCTCCCGCTCGTACCACACCCAGCCGATGAAGTCTCTCAGGGAGGCGTCCTGGGTGATGTCGTCGTTGTAGCTGGCGGGAACTGGCATCTCCGTCACCGGGGCCGCTCTGCAAAAAACACAACCCCAGTGAAAAGGTGACATTTTATTTTGGTTTTTTCCAACATTTCCAAAGTCCCAGAACATCAAATTCACTGTTTTTATTGAGTCATTTAAACAGAAAAATCTACTTTTTCCAAGAGTGGCCGCAACATGTACACTTCTTTTTCTTTTTTCTTTTTTTTTTTTTTTAAATGAGACTTCTGCTTTTTTTGGGGACTTGAGCTGAATGACATTTTAACACTTCAGAGGTGTTACTGTATTACTGTATTGCACTGTAAATGTCGCTTAGAAAGTATTTTTATTTCCAAAAAAAAGCTAAATAAAACTCATGAGGGAATGAAGAAAAGTACTGCAAAAGTTAAGATCATAGATGTTTATATATTTATGAGTATTTTTAATTTCTTACTTTTATCCAATATTCAAATATTATCTTTGTTGACTTGGTTGTATATGTGCACTAAATGGCGAATAATGGGTTTAAAAAAAACCCAAAACTTTTTATTTAAATGTAAATAAATGAATTCATAATAATGCTGTGTTTACTCCGAGCAGCTGTTAGCAGCTGTCTGTCCCCCTGTCCCCTGTCCCCCTGTCTCACCTCCGCCAGCCGCCTCTTGAACCATGCCTGCTCGAAGCCCCGGTTCCTGTTGGGGGACTGGTCCGCCCTGAAGTCCCACAGCCCGCTGAGCTCCTTCCGCTCCCTGGAGGAGGACTCCCGGGGAAACAGCATCCCGGAGTCCAGCAGACATCCCGCCTCAAACACCGACGCCAGGACCAGGACCAGGACCCGGAGCAGGCCGGGGCTCTCACACGGACCATCCTGAACTTCTTCCCCGCAGATCGCAGGCGAGTGACTACCGCACTTTTCTCCGCTGACTCGGTCACGTGAGTGGATTTATAGTCACGTGACTGCAGAGCCGATCTCTGGCGGGGACTTCGGGTACTGTCGGAAATTTCTCCGAACTCACTGTTAACGTCAACATTCACCGCCCAAAGGGACACGAAGGACTGCAGAAACATCAGAAACGCTTCAAAACACGAGAAAACAAACAAGAAACAGAAATCAAAAAAATCAACAAGAAATAAAAAGTAGTAGCAACAACATTATTATTAAAATGAATAGCTCACTGCAAAGATAAGTAAAAGACGACAAGAATATTACCTGAAAATTAGCTAATAAAAACATAAATAATTTGAAGTTTTTTTTTTCAAATAACAGGGAAAAATACCAAGAAAAGTATATTCATAATCATTATCATGATCAGAATTATTATAATGATATTATTATTATCATCATCGTCATTATTATAAATAAATACAGAAATAAACAAATTAAACACGCTTAAATACATATAAAAATACAAGCAAAAACATTTTTTTTTAAGAATTGCAAAAATGTAGAAATAATTTTCTAAGATTTTTTAAAAAACCAAGTACTTTTTAATTATCAACATTTATTTAACTTATTCATTAGTTTATCCATATTTATTATTAATTAATTTGTAAAACAACAACAACAATAATAATAATAGGAATTTTAAAGGTACTTTTAAGGCATATTTCATAAAGAGGATAAAAAAATAATATAACAGTTAAAGAAAAAATAATCACAGAAAAAAATAAAACAATAATTCAATGTAAAATACTAATACTAATACTAATAATATTATATTATTATTATTATTATAATAATAATAATAATAATAATAATAATAATAATAATAATAATAATAATAATAATAATAATAATAATAATAGAGTTACAAAAATACACATTAACATGGAAATAAAATACCCCAGAGTAGAAAACACTAGATGGCGCCAGACGCTCAAACGTAAAGTCTGGGACCGGAAGCAGAAACATCAGTTCACCATGTTTGTAAAAATGTCCCGCAGCGCCTCCACTTCCCAAAATGTCCATTTACAAACAAATGTGCAATAGATTAAAATAAAATAAAATAATGCATAAGCATTTGACCGCTTAAAAAACAAATGAACAAATTAGTTCAATGACTTTGGAAAATAATGACCTACTTGGCAAGAAATGTACCACAAACTGCATGAAACTGACAAGAAAATTACTTAAAAATAGTTAATAATAACAGATTATTAGGTTTGATTTATTTTAAAGACGAGGCCAAAAAATGTACTTTGTATGTACTTGTAAAAGAAACAAGAAAATAAAATTACTTTAAAATAAGCAACAAGAAAGTAAAAAAACAAAACAAAACAAAAACAAACAAAAACAACTAAAGCAAAAAAAAAAACCAAAAAAAAAAAAAAAAACAAATCAAGACAATGACAAGTGTTGAAAAAAATGTATTGTTGTATCAAAATATTATCATTATAAATATAGTTTTCTGGATATTTTTTCATATATTTATATATATTATGCTAATATTTTAATACAATTTTTTAATACACTTTGAGGTCATTGTCTCTTTTTTTTTTGCTTATTTTAAAGTGATTTTATTTTCTTGTACTTTTTTATTTTCTTTTTTTAGTGAATTTTTGGGCCGGTTCCTCCCATGTCTAACCAGCTTGCTCACTAAGAGTGGTTGGTGTTTTGTGTCCACAGGAGTTGCAAAAAGGCCCGGTGACCTCTGGGTGTCAGACACTGACCATGAACCTCGGCGCCCCTACAGATACAGATCCACCGAGGTCGGACCTTGGCTTCATGTCATTCCCCATCCCTCCCTCCCCTTATTTCCTGCTCATTTACACGCATAAAATAACTACAATAATATAGATATATTAAAAATAAAATAACACAATTAAAAATACTCAATCACACAGGGTTTCTTTATTAGAATAAAGAACTTGAAGGAGGAAAAATATTTGTTTTTAGGAATTTATGGGAACTATATTCTGCATTGTAAGTGTGTTTGAGGACGGTGGCGTGCCATAATCTTAAAGTGACAGCAGAGGAGTGAGGGTTTGGTTCAGAACGCTGTGACCTAATTTCTGCAGATTTTGGAGAGCAGGATCACGACGCAGAAACCAAAAATGGTAAGAAATACATTTTTTAAATACAAGAAAATTCCTTTATTTTAGCAAAATAAAAAAGACAAGAAAAAAGAGCGTAAATACAAACAAACAAGGAAATGACTTTAAAAGGGCCCAGAAAATAATAACAAATATGTAACATAATTTTTAATATATTATTATGATAATTATAAATGTAGTGTGCTAGACTTTTTAATTTTATTAAAAAAAAAAAAAAAAATTCTAAATCTGCTAATTTCTTGCATTTCCTAGAACATTTCTTGCCAAGTTGCTTGTTGCTTTTTCCCCTCATGTTTTTTTTAAAGAATTCAAAACAATTTGCTCAAACTGATGTCGATCCAGATCTTGGAGGGTTAATTAGCACAGTGTTTTTCTACATTTTAAGTTTTGTAACAAAAGTAAAAAAAAAAAAAAAAAAAAAGTCACATAAAAACATGACGATGACACATGAAGCAGAGCAGCAGCTGCAGGTGTGTGTGCGGCCGCAGGGGGCGCAGCCGCACACAGGTGACCCTCTGCACTCAGCTGTCGCTCCGGAAATGAAAAAAAAAAAAGTTTGCGTCCCCCGTCACGCTCGTGCGTAAACAAGTGTCCATGCTCCGGGGCGAGCGCTTCATGCACGAGATGAATAAACCAAAATATAACGCAAATAAGAGAACGTGTGCGGTTATAATCGGCATTATTGTTCATATAACCAGTAGTCTCTCTTAATTAATCATGCTTCAATGCAACACCTGGCGCGCACCTTAATGAGCACGCTCACGATGCTCGAGACATGTAGGGGGCTGCAGCTGACATGCTAAATGCTAACATGCACAGGTGGATCCTGCAGGTGAACAAGAACGAGGACTTTCTGCTGGTCTGAGGATCCGAAGAGTGCAGTGGGACTACTGGGACCAAAGAGACAAGTGGACTGGTTTTACTGGGACCACAGAGACACGTGGACTGGCTGTCTGGACCCTGAGGCAGACTGAGGAGGACTTTGCGGTGCAGGAGACACACCTTCATCCAGGTGAGTACAACAACAGACTCACAACACTCACCAGATGTTGAAAAGTGTCTTTTCTGCTGTCCAGCCATGATTATTCTTGCCAAAATAATTGCGATTCGCGATCCGATAATCATCGAAATATGCTTGAAACTCTTCAAATGAAACCAAAACTTTCTGGAATAACTTTTCTTTAAATTGAGAGTAATATGGATTTATATAATCTGCAGATTCAGACCTATATCGATTTACAGATGCAAACATTACAGTGCAACTGCAGTTCCAAAAATGCGTCAGGTTTCCATTTGTGTTTTGGTTATATTATTTTAAAAAGAACAAAAAAAGTACAAATATACTTATCCAAAAACAAACATTCATCTTTTTTTGTATTAAAATGTTAATGACATTCACGCATAAAGTGATTTGGGAAAAGAAGAGAAAAAAGAGAAAACAAGCAAACGGAACAAAACGAAAAAAAGTGGTTTGGTTAAGAAAAAAAAATCTTTTTATTGTATCTCAGATTTTTACTTTAAAAAAAAATGAATATAATTTTTAGTGAAAAACCAACTTAATTAAAAAGCCAAGGGCCAATTGCTCAAAATGCCTTGTATGAAACTTTACAACGTGCAAAGTAATTTTTAAAAAAATATTATAATCCCAGTCTGGGATATGTGAGTGATCAGCAGCTACATTGACTGTGACAGCCCACCTAGTGGAAATAGCATGTATTTCCTCCATATGCCTATATATATATATACATATATATATATATATCATCATTTCCTTTTAAAATGTTTACATAAAAGATTAAAATGAATAAATATAATATTTATCATGGGTAAAAAATAAAATACTCTTAATATTTTAGAAAATGTAATTTGAAAATAAATAAATAGAAATAAAAGGATAACATAACAAATAATAGATAAAAATGTTAAAAAAAAAAAAAAAAAATAGTATAGTGTCAAGTAAAACAAATTAAAATGTGTAAAAAGTAATAAATAAACAGGTAAAATTCAATTAAAAGCCAAACTAAAAAGCTAGATCTTGATTTTTATTTTTTAAAAAAAAGATTATTAAAATGATTCTCATTGTAACTCACCGTACAAATGCGACTGTCCTCAGATGCGTTGCTTAGCAACGCTGCGTTGTGTGTGCCCCGTGAGGTGTGTAAAACTGTGCCGTCTTTACGTTTGCTTTAATATGTGGATATGATTTGTTTTTTTAATATTTGCTGCAGCAGCTGTGGTGCTCGTACTGTTTATGCAGCGCTTGTGATTTATTCTGCAAACGAGAAGTTTCCGGTTATTTATCTGATGCGGATGAAGCCGGTTGCACCGCCGTGGTGTCTTTTTATTGGTCATTTTTCATTTTGGCAAAGAACAATTTGAGCATAAATTTGCAAGAAATTAATTTTTAGAAAATTATTTTTAAAAAGCTAGAGAAAAACTATTTATATTTGTCAAAATTATGTATTTAAAATTATACCACAAAATTATTTTAAAGTTTAAAGCACAACTATTTTTCAACTATTTTAGTAGTTTCTTTGTTTATTTATTATGTTACTAATTTCAATTCATTCACATTTTTAATTAATTCTTGTTAATTTTTGGGTCATTTCCTTTTTCATTTCTTGTTGCCTTCAAGCTAATTTACTCATTTTTCAAAGGGTTGATTTAACAGTAATATATCATCACCAACTAACGTTGTTTATTTATTCATATAATTATAATAATAGCAAGGACACTTTACATAGTAGATTAATTTAAAAAAAAACCTTTTACTTTAATAAAATACTAGGAGCTCACTCTTATTCCCCGTCCAGGTGTGTTTCTGATCCCTGATTGACAGGAAAATGATTATTTCTTTATTTTCCCACATAAATTCTTAATCCTCTCACAGACTAAAAGGCAAAGTGCTTTTTCTGTATTTTTACTTCTGATCCATGTCTGCCATTTTCTTTGACCTATGACCCCTGGGCTCCTCTCCAAAAAGTTTTCTGATTCATTCTTGAGGGCCACGCTTTCTCATTAAATCCAAAATATTTCACATCGACCGAGCGAACATACCGGAGCTGGAAAACTTTATTCCCAAGAGGAAATCAAATCAACTGATTTTTTTACATATTTGGCATAAAACAAGTTAAATTTAAGTGCATCTGAAACACAAACACGGCAGGTTTGTAATAAAGTGCCTCTCAGAGTGACGCGCTCGTCCAAACAAACCATAGCGCTGCCATCCGCCTGGAATTAATGGAAGGTTAATGGTGAGTTCAGTGTTAATTTCCTGTGCGAAGTCGCTCTGCAGCCGCTTTCCCACCAATTCATGTGGGATGTTTCAAAATAAAAGTACTTTTTAATCTATTTTTGGAGCCGTTCGTTCGGTTCCCACGTCAGCGATGTCGAGTTGGACATACCTATCCTCGGACGACGGATTCCTGTGGTGAAAATCAAAAATACATTTCAAAAAGCATCCAAGCTTATTGCCACAATCTGGCACATTGTTGTTTTTTTTTGCTTTAACCCTTTGAAACCTGGATCGTCGTCACTTTTCTTGTGGTACGCTCGGACACCTCTCACAAGCATTTAAACCTCTGAATCCCAAACAGACTGGTTTGATTTATGTTTTTGAAACAAAAAGGCGATGTAAAAGGTGACGAAAACGACTGAAATGGAAAAAGTTTGAAAGGGAGAGAAAATTATTAGAAAATTAAAAAACAAAACAAAACTGAAAGCAGTATTTCTTTTGCTTATGTATTTAAAATTATGTCACGGTTAAGTTTTTACAATTTTTTTGTGCTTCTTTAGGGGTCAGGTCATTTCCTTGTTTGTTTTTTCTTTTTTTTTTGCAAATTTTTGGATAATATTTAGGTTTCTTGGCAATATTTTTGGTCATTTCTGGTAACATTACTCTTTGCCTTCTTTTGTTCTTGAAAGAATCAGGTAGATTTTCAAGTGAAATTCGACCACCGTGCACATTTTTAGGCGTCTTTAAATGTGATGAAGCTCTGATGACGCAGGCGGATGTTAAAGCGCTTCAGAGCCACAAAAAAACAGAAGGAAACAGCATACAGATTTAAGAACTGATCCGCATATGTATCAAATAAATTTAAAAAAAAATATATGAAACATTTAAAAAAAAAAGTTTAAAAAGTTTGTAATCGGGCGTCTGGATCACCCACCGTGTGTGTTTCATTTTCCATCAGCCTCCCGTCCGCTGTGACACTGAACCCAAACTCCCAAAGCTCAGAGGAGCTGCAGGTTACAAAAGAAGTCATAACCTTGACTGAGACAAAGAGCTGACAAAATTCTATTCAAATTAAATGAAATTAAAAATAAATAAATCAAAAAATTAAATAAGAAAAATTTAAAAAAAATAAAATTGGAAATTCAAAAATTAAATTTGAATATTAAGAAATTAAATAAAAACATTAAAGTAAATTTAAAAAGCTGGCACGCCTGCATCAGACCGCAGCAGTCAAGGAGGGCCGAGCTTCTGGCCAAAATCCTCTCCGTCCCTTTACTCCGTGCAGCTTGGGTTATTGTGACTTGCAGACAGATTTTGATGTTTGTTGTTGGTAAAATCAGCTTCAGAAGTTTGAACTATTGATCAGAGAAGCTCTTCAGCTGTCAGCGTTGTGATTTTCAGAGGTTATTTTGGGCTCGGCTGACATCGTTTCATTCACCCCCTCTCGTGCTGTCATTCTTCAAGCGCTTGTTATTTTCATAGCTGACCTGCTATTTTTAGGAATCAGTTTGTTAGTCTGCGAAAAAAAAGGAAAAAAGCAGTCTGCAGTAAAACCAGATTTTAAAGGGGGTACCTCCATGCATTATTCATCAGTAAACAGCGGGGAGCAACATCTATAAAGGACGAGAAAGACAGAATAAAGGGGGACACGTTTCTCCAGAGAAGGAATATTTGCTGATCGCGCTGCGCCTGCAAGGAAAACACGGGCACGTTCAGGAGGGGACAAACAGCATTTGTTTTTCAGGGCCGATACCGATGACAGTTATTAGATAATGAGACCAGTAACAGATATTTAAAACAAATATGCATTTCCAATAAAACGGAAAATATTTCTGTCAATATTTATCATTTGGACTATAAAAAACTCCAACTCAAAACTTTGTTTAAATGCCTTTAACAAATGTTTAATTATAACCGAAAAAAATGAAACGTTCAACATCAAATAGAGCAAGTTCCCAGCAACGTTTTTAGTTTTATTTTTTACAGTTCAGCAAAAATTTAAATGAAAAAATGAATGAATAAAAATAGCACCCTGAGGTTTTACAAAGTGCTGACACTTTCTTTGCACTTTTAAGTTAATTAATTTTATCATCGATCATTAAAATAAAATATGGATACAGATTTTTTTGCAAAATGCCAAATATTGATCCCAATAATCAGCTATAAATCTGTCGACCCCAAGATAAGAAGAGGTTTTCTTTATCTGCTGAAGTGCTTTGACTCTTTAGAGAACTGGCTCCTTCGGACGCGATGCAGCACGAGGCTGCATTTATGTGATATAACACGTATAAAATGTACAAATGTAACGTGCCTGTGGGCTGAACAGTCGTACATTTGCAGCCTTTTCTGATGAAGAAACGCGTCCTCTGAGGAACGTCTCAGACATCATCGCTCGTCTTATTTTAGGTGTTTCGGCTCTTTGAGTTGTCAGTTTATTTGAACCGCGTCTAATAATAGTGACGCGCAGTTATTAACAGACCGCTGCTAATTGACTGTTTCCAGTGCGCTGCGGATGTACTTGTGTGTTTCCTATCGAGCTCTCTGCTTCCTGTCTCTCTTCATTGTCAGAGCGAGTCCACTCTGCTTAAATAAACACTTTCTGCAGGATGCTACGTCCGATAAGCACTCTGCGTTATGAGGCTTCGCTGCTGAATTCTTCAGACCAACATCCAAACCAGCCTTTAAAGTGGCCGACTCCACGTTCACTGACAGGATATTCCTTAAATTAGTGATAATCAACTCACGGCCCGAGGGCCAAATCTGGCCCCCCAATCATTTTCTAATTCACAATAAAAATAAAGTCATTCACACTGGGAATTGTTTTTTGTGCTTTTAGTATCCATAAGGTGCCAGAGCGAATAAAACAGCACCAAAATATGCCCCCCCCACACGCCTGACAGACGTCCCAGCTAAGACCCTAATGTCTCAAAATCCTAGAAATGTCCTGAAATCCTAGAAATGCTCTTAAATCCTGAAAACATCCTAAAATCATTAAATGTCCTGAAATCCCAGATATTTCCTAAAATCCGAGAAATTTCCTAAAATCCTGTAACTTCCTGAAATCCTTGAAAACCTTTGAAATATACCAAAATCCTAGAAACGTCTTAAAATCCCTAAAATGTCCTTAAATCTGAGAAAGGGCCTAAAACCCCAGTGATGTCCTAAAATCCTTCAAATAATAATAAAAAATAGAAAAAAGAAAAGAAAAAGAAGGCAGTAACCTCGGAGAAATGCTTAAAAACATTATTATAATTCTGTAACCTGTGATAACTGTAAATAAAGTTTTTACCGAGCTTTTTTCCCAGAGACATTTTTCTCTCAAAATCATTTCTCTAAACTTACCAGTTTGATGAACATTTATTACCAAGTTGCTCATTTGCTTTTTTCCCATGTTTTTGAAAGAAATGCTTAAAATACTTGTGAAAGGCGTCTGAAACTGGCACAAGAAAAGTGATGTTCCTCCAGGTTTCAAAGGGTTAATAATCGCAGCCTGTCAGTTTAAAAACAAACAAACAAAAAAAAAAACACTTGTAGTGGACGTACATTGATGTCTTGAATATGCCTCGAGTGGTTACATTGGACACTTTTGTTCCCGTCAGACTCAAAATCATGAAAATTAGGATCCAGGTTGGAAAAAATGAAAAGTTGCTCTTTAAGTTGTTTCATCATCTGCTGAAATTTAGCAGCTCACAGAGTCATTTTCTGCATAAGCACATCGCTGTGTGCATCAGAGGCATCTCTGAGGGCTTTTTATCGTCTATTTTTCATGAATTTAAAATAAAAAGACATGATGCAGCGTTTTGTTTCCTCGCTCCTGAGATTTGGGGCTAAAGGAAGAAGCCCAAATAAGGCTGTAGCTGCTGCGAGGGTCCCGGAGGCTCAGTCTGATAGCAGCAGTGGCAGATTGGCTGTGTGGGCGCACACATGACAGAGTAGGAAGTCATCTTTGGAGTCCCGCTGCGCCTCCCTCTGTGCCAAGGTTTCACACTGCCAGAGCTCCGGCTGCGTTCAGGAGCCCGCGGAGCCGCCGCCACCTCGGCACGGATCTGCTCTCCTTCACGCTTTAGCGACGGCGACTCTCCCGCAGTAACGCCGACTTTGAGCAGGTGACAGGCTTATTGTTTCAGCTGTAGAGAGGTTTACTGCTCAGAGGAGCAAAAACAGGTTTTCGTGTTGCCGAGAGGGTCGCCATCTGTCCGACCGAGCGTCAGATCTGCTGGTTACACAGGAACCCAAAAACCGACGGCCAGAATAATGATGGCTTTGTGTCTGCAAACACATTTCTATGTTATTATGTAGCAGATATGTCATAACTTTAGATTTTCTTGTTTTATAATCACTGTGATTAACAAAAGGTGAAACATTTGGTGATGGTCAGGAAAAATGTACATTTTGGTTTAAAATACACGGTTTTGTTGGCACAGTCGCCACCTCGAGTGCAATGACGTCTCTGATGCTTTTTGTTGCAATATCCCGACAACACAGCAATGTCTCGGTAAAAAATAAAGGCACTTTTCTTCACACTCGTCCGGCAGAAAACGCAGCGATGTTTCCGTAAAAACTTTTTGTGGCCTTCTTCTAACAGGATTCATTTCGTGGAAAAATACCACTTTTCATTGCGTTCTTCTGGCAGAAGAAGCAGCAATGTCTCCATTAAATACAACCACGTTTGTGGCAAAATCCTGGCAAATTAGTGATGTCTTTTTACTTTTTAGCTGGAAATACCGCAGTCTATTATTAAAAAACATCCGATTTCTGTTGCATTCGCTTGGCAGGAATCACAGCGTCGTCTCTCTGAGGAACAAACACTTTCAGCTGCACGATCCTGGCAGGAAACGCAGCAACGTCTGTAAAAAAACAGCTGCTTCTTGTGTCACTATCCCGGCTTGAAAAACAGCGGTTTCCCCACGTTTGGCGGCAACAAACAACCGCTTTTCATGGCTCTATCGATAGAAACTCTGTAAAAAAACAAGTACTTTTTGTGGCACAATACCGACAGGAAATGCAGCAGTGTCTCTCTAAAAAACAAGCGCCATTCTGGCTGTAAATGTGGTTTAGGAACATTGATTCGATCAATATGAAACGTTCGATTACGACAAATCAAATTTTCCTCTGAATGAGAAAGTCCTCGCCTCCCTGCAGATGACACGACAGCAGCACGTAACGGGTGCACGACAGCAGCTTCTGACGGCGTGACGCCGCGAGAGCCGCAGCTGCTCGCTCGCACAGAGCCGCTCGATCGATTTCAATTCCAGCTCGCAGTCGCCTCCCTGTCCAGAGAAGACGGACTGCAGGACGTCGTTGTTGAAGTCGACCCGAGCTGCGGGGTCACTGAGGAGAGAAAAAACATGTTCTCGACATCTCAGCAGAATCGGAGGCAGCATCCTGTTTGTTCTCGATTTCGTTTCCACGGCTACCTGTAGAGGTGAGGGACGAAACCGGCTAAAGATTAACTGTTTCACTGCGACACGTTAACGGTGGAAGGAAACATAATAGCTGTCATGGGAGCGGGGCCGAGCGAGGTCAGCGACCTCTCTGCGGATTCGGATGCCTCATCGCTTTTAGTGACAGGAAGCAGGCGAAGGACTGTTTACTGCTCGCATTTTTGCGCCGTGCGTGGTTGATTAATAACTCATCAGAGACAAAGCGCTGCAGATATTTGGATGTTTATTGATGATATTCTCCTTTTGAGGGAATCTAACTTAAAATGCAAGAAATAAACCAAACTTAGTAACACGCTAACCTGCCTCAAGAGACAGTTTAAAGTTCAAAAATTCATAACAAATTACAACCTGAAAATTATGAAGTCCATCTCTCTGTTTTTATCAAAATGTATGAAACTAATCTTCCACATTTATATTTAAATTCACACCAAAATGCAAAATGTCCAGCACGATCCTGATATTAGCTGGGAGGTATTAGGAGATAGCATAAAAAAAAAGAAACATGGGAAAAATGTCCAGAAAACTACATTTAATACTCTTTTAATTATATATTTAAAATTATCTTACATAACAAAAAGAAATTAGTAATTTTTTAGCACTTTCTTGAGGCTATTTTTGGTTTTTTTGTATGTGCTTTTAAGTTTAAAAAATATGTTTTACGGTATTTTTCTTTTTACCAGTTTCTTGCCAATTTTTGGGCCATTTCTTGTTAGGTGCATGTTTTTGAAATAAACTAAGCCAATGTCCTCAAAAAGGTTAAGTTTACAAATGATTAGCAGAAAATTATTTATTTTTTACTGATTATCTGAAGGCAAACTGCTGACAAAAAAAACGTTAACATTTTTTTTGTTGCAATTGTAAGTTCTTGAAATTAATAATAAAATATCTTATTCAATAATTTGTCATATCATCAAGAATACTGTTTCTTTAATGGAAAACCCGCTTAATTGTTATATTTATTTATTTAGGATGTTGTTGTTTGTGACCAAGTTGTATAACAGTTAGTTAGTTTCTGCATTTATGGTTTGTTTCGAGGCAATCATTTTGAATTTTGGCGTTGGTGTAACGTGCACGCTGATGGGAGGTGGCTGATTTCTCTGCGTGTTTGTGCCAGAATGACAAAACTGGTGCACCAGGGAGAGAAAAGACGTTGGACAGGTTTCCTCGTGTCTTCTCTCACTGTTCTCATGTGGAAATACGAGCGCTGAATAATTCATGGCCGCTGGGAGGTGAATAATGAATACGTGCAAGTGATTAAAGGGATGCATGCTGATGAGAGCGCGGAGGGCTTCCCCCGCTGCCTGATCTCTCACCTGCTCCACCAAACGCACAGCAGCTAAAACAGCACATTTCATTAACCTGCAACACGCCGCACGTCCACGTGCTCCACGCATCCGTTTGCCTCTGAAGCGCTCGTCAAACTGTGTAAATGGAGTGAAAAAGGGGGAATCCATGTTTAGAGATGGTGAATAATGCATCGCTGCAGCAGCATCACGCAGAGCTGTCTGCACGCTGGGGTTTCCTGTGCAGGGAGAGGTGGCGTTTACCTCCCTGTTTCTGTTTCTGTGTGTGTGTGTGTGTGTGTGTGTGTGTGTGTGTGTGTGTGTGTGTGTGTGTGTGTAAGGCACCGGGCAATGGAGTGAATTGAGCTGTGCTTATTTAAGGCAGCGTTGAGGGTTTCCCCTTTTTATGACACGGAGCAGCTGAGTGTTCATTGAGCAGAAGCTGCAGGAGTAACTCATGACACACATCATGAAAATATACATAAACTGTAGGTGTAAACGCTGTAATCTGCAATAAAAGTATTCCTGATAAATATAGAAAAAAAAAAAAAATAATCAGATCCTTTACTTAAGAAAAAGTACTAATACCACCCTGTAAAAAAACCCTATTACACACATTATTGTACAACAATAAAAAAAAAAAAATAAAAAAAAAAAAGTCAAAATTATATATAGAGAGATAAAAGGATTAACAAATAGAAATAAAAACCCAGCCAAAATGTAACAATTAAAAAATAACACAAAAAATAAAACTTAAAATGAAATAAAAATAAAAAACACCCCAAACCTCAAAATTATTCAAAATAAAAACAGAAAAACACCCCAAAAGTAAGAATTATTAAAAAGTTGCTGCTTTGCTGCTGCCTCCATCAGCTGTTGTGTGACATAAAGATGAGACAATATTCAAATATAATGAACACTTTAACTGCTATTAATTTATTTTTTAGGTGGCTAAAATATGTTTTGCTGCAGCCCCGTTCACAGCAGGACATTGCTTAGCTTTGGGACTGTACTGTATTTATCGGGGGGGCTGGGGTGTGACTTTTTTATTTCAACTAAATAACAAACACCACCTTTTCAAGTTATTTATCCCTCACATAAACCAAAATTAAAAACACAAGTCCCTCTTCCGTGCCTACGTTTTTTAAAATGCATGACCCGTTTTGCAGCACCCCTTCCACCCTCATACGTAACGAACAGTCCCTATCTCTAACCACCGAGGGGAGGCCGTTGCAGTAACGAGCACGTGCAGAACACCGAGTCCGTTAAAGTCTGACTGTTACATGACGGAGGGAATCGACTTCCAGTCGCATTATCGGGGTTTGTTAGTGCAATATCGAGAATGATGATTTGGTCCGATTTCAGTCAAACTAACATGTTTACATGTTTTTTTTAAAGTCCAGTTTTGGTCAGACTAACAATAATTCAACTTTTTCTAACATCGTGTGAACGTACTGAATCTGGCCTGAACCAGAACTGAGGCGAGGATTGCTGTTTTTTATCTGTGAAGGTTCGACATTAAGTGACTCCTCACACATTACACACGGTCATGTGACCCATCGTTCATATGAACATGTTGATAAGTGCGTCTTTAAACCCGTGCGTGTCTGAGCTCTTTTCTAGTGTTTGTGTGTCGTCTGCTCTGATTGGTTCAGAGGTCCGAGCCTGTGGCGATCGGGTCATTGTCCTCCAGCGTGGACCAGCGTCACGGGGTCTTCAGCTGAACAAATACATCCATGTTCCCTCTCTCCTCGTCTTAAAACGCTCTCAGGTCAAATTCCTCAACGCGACCCGAGGAACAAAATAAAACCGTCGATAAATGATGTCACTGGAAAATTTTAAATAGACACGTGCGATACAATAGGAGGGAAAACTCGTCATGAGCGTATTGTCATTTTTGTCATGGTCGAGTCATTTGTCACATATTTTTCGCGCTCGTGACATGATTTGTTATCAGAGGAGTGGCAGTTTCTGATCAGTGTTTGGCTCCCACACACAATCGAACATGCAGCTTCCTCTTCCTGCCTGCGAGGAGGTTGAATAAGAGGCGGGCGCTGCAGGAGAGCGCTCACAAAGAGACACACACGGAGGATGTCTGGGGGACCATTTCTCATGAAACCACACACACACACACACACACACACACACACACACACACACACACACACACACACACACAAACACACATTCCTTTGTTTAGAAAAAGTGCATGCCGCAGACTCTCAGCAGCTCACGTGACGGACCGAAGAGTCTTACGACACATCTGTCGGCACGTTTAGAGGCTGAGGATGACCACCTGACCGTAAACTTTATCAGAATATATTTAAACTCCGTGTTTATGGGAAGATAAATTCTCTTAAAGAAAATATCTGTCAGAAATGTGCTGGTATTTGGGTTTATACAATGGCTTCACATGCCTGATATGTCACACAGTCATTATCAAATAACTGATATTAACCCTTTTAAACCTGGATCTACATCAGTTTTCTTGTGCAGCATTCAGGTACCTTTCATAAGCATTTAAACCTTTAAAAACGGAGCAAATTGGTTTGATTCCTTTCAAAAATATGGGAAAGATGCAGTCTGCATCTTAGCAAGAAATTACAAGAAAAGTTTGCACAAAAAAAGTTAAAATGAGGGGAAAAAGGCTAAAAAAACAAAGAAAACAAAAACAAAAAAAATTAAAATTAAAAATGCAAAGAAAAAGAGCTAAAATAGATCATCAGGAAAAAAAGCTAAATTTAGCAAGAAAAATGTAAAAGTTACAAGAAAAATGTTCTGGAAAAAAAGAAATAGAAAAATACTAAAAATTTGTTAAAAATACATTTTTAAAAAATCGGGAAAATGTAAAGAGAAGTACATATATACTCGTTATAGTATAAATTTTCCAGGATTTCAGGATATTTTCAGGATTTTAGAATCTTTGTCTGACTTTAGGACTTTTCTAGTATTTTATGATCTTGTTGGGATTTTAGGGTGTTTCTCAGATATTAGGATGTTTCTAGGACTTGAGGACATTTTTTAGGCTTTCCAGACATCTTTAGGATTTTAGAACATTTGTCGTATTTAAGGATTTTTGTCAGATTTAAGGAGGTTTCTCAGATTTTATGGTATTTCTAGGATTTTAGGATTTTTCTAGGATTTTATGACATTTCTAGGACTGTTGGGGGTCCACTTTTTTTGATAAACAAGCTCTATTTTGATGCAGTTTGATGTACTCTTGCACTGTATGTATACTTAAAGTACAAAAAACCCCACTATGAGTCCCTTTTTTTTTTTTTTGAAATTGTGAATTGGAAAATATTTTGGGGCCGTCCGGCACCCTATCAGGGACCAGATTTGGTCCGCGTAAATTGAGTATCAGTGACAAAGGACAAAAACATTTCCAGAACATAAAACCCTATTAAAACTTTCCTCAACGGTATTTGTTTCCAAAACGTCAAACAATTTCTTTAAATTTCAGTCATACCTTCTCCTGAACCTCCACGGAGGTCAGCTTCCTGTATGGCAGCCCAGCATTTATTGTTCCTGGCATCAACGTAACAAGCTATTTCCCAACTCTTTTGTTGTGCTTTCGATAAGAGTCTTAATCAGTGTTTATGATCGTATCAACACAGAGGGGTAGCTCGTCAGAAGTCGGTGCCAGCTCGCTGCAGGGACACCGGTCGGCCGGAGCATGCAGCAGACCGAAGGTCTCTGCAGAGCGCTAAAAATCGTGGCGAGTGACATGACACAGAATAACTCAGGGACTACCTGTCTGGCCTGACTCAGCAGCCTCGTTCCCCCTCCCTGCTGCATCCTGGAGCAATAAGAATAGTTGTGTGCCATGACGTGACACAGTCTGGTTCCCTATTGTCCCAAGGTGGACAAGGTGTCTCTACCATTTCCCCTTAGGGACCGTCTGAAGCTGTGCAACACAAAATGTACATTTTCCGGTGCTCACATGAGGTCTGTTTACGAATATAAAGCTGGTAGCCATGGATTCGCTCTCGGTCGTCTGTAAAACTCTGGGAAAGCAACGAGGAGAATTTCTCATTATATGCTCCGATTTAGTGACGTGACGCCGGCGGCGGAGGAATGTTTGTCGACGCAGGTTTCCAACTCGTTGACACACCCTGACAGATACTAAAAGAGACGTTAAAGTGATGTCTTTGCCTCTGTGCCCAGTCAGCACCTTCAAAAAAAAAAAAGTCCATTAAAAATTTGGGGTAAAGTTTGCCTAAGGTTATACAACACTACAGGAAGATATACGGCCAAAAAAACGTCAATCACTGCAGGGAAATAAAGGCACTGCTCAACACACAGATCAAACACACAGATCATGGTGAAATAAGAATATTTTAAAAAGAGAGAGCAAGGATTTATTTGACATCTACCAAAACTGGTTAATTAACTATTGACTTTCACCTTTTAATGATGTGTGATGCAGTCAGTCCGTATTACAGATAAAGGATTTTCAATGAAAATTCTCAACTTGTTAGGCAAGGCACGTTCATTTATATAAGACATTTCAGCAACAGCACCAGCTCAAAGTGCCTCACATACAGAAGCAAAACAAACACATTATTAAAAAGACATTTAAATACAATTTAAAACAGTCATTAAAGAAGTGTTTCACTGCTGTAAAACTAGGCTGTCTCTGCTGTAGAAAGTAGCAAATACTTTTAAAACTGATGATAGATGACCTGAGAAAACACAGAAAAGAGACTGTTACATATGCTTTGCTTTAGAGGTAGAAAACCTACAACTACCAGAATGCACTGCGCTGCACCTCACCAATAATGCTCCTGCAGGTGGGCGACATAATGCAAATTCTTAAGAAAACAATATGGCAGCTGCTGTTCAAAAACAATCTTACATTACAGCTAAACTTAACACTAAAATGCTTCTGAAAATATTTTTGAAAAGAAATAAGCAACACAGTAGCAGAATCTTGATTTACGTTTGGTCAGCGTTGATTATTTTTACAGTTTGATTTCCGTATTTTCAGCCTCAATTATTCTCAATACAGGAAACAGTATGGCGCCTGCTTCCTGTTCAGACTCTTGTATTACAACCAAACAGTGCACTAAAATATGTTCCTGACAACATTTTAATGTTACGATATAGTGCTTGTTAAAAAACCCAGAGTTTTATTGCTGTCTATACTCTTTTTACAGAGGGGTTTGTTCATATATCATTCATAGCCTAAATTATGGAACATTTTATTCCTAAAAACAAGGCAAAAATTGATATTTATTGGGTGTTGACAGAATTTTCTCATTTATGGAAAGATAAAGACAAAAACTACAATATAAAAAATAATTGTATTAATGTCAATAATCAGCTGAGGAAGATTAATGTTGATATTTATGGGTTAAAATCTTTACCCTGTTCACCTGTAGTCTCTTGGTTTTGTTTTGTTTTTTGTTTTGTTTTTTAATCTAAAAATTATGAATTATTTTTTCTCATGCTCTGAGCTAAAAATCTCAACTTCAGCAACACTTACAAACACCAAATTTTAAACCATTATTCCTACCTATATTCTGGAGATTTTAACAGAGAGGTTTTTAATTATATAATTCATAGACAGATTTTTAGATTTTATTCTTTATACAAAGGTGAAAATGGATATTTACTGGCTGCTACCAGTATTTTTCAGATTAATAAAATGATGAAAATAAAACATTTAGTGTAAAATATAATTGTCTCAATAATCAGTAATAAACTGGGAAATATTAGTAGTGATATACTTATTAGTTTTTTACTCTAGTCACCTGTAGTATTTTACTTTTTGTCTAAACATGTATGAAATAATTTTTTTCTTAAACTCTGAGCCAAAAATCTTAACTTCAGTGGCACCTATATACACCAGATTTTTAAGTTTTATTCCTGTCTATACTGTGAAGGTTTTTACTGAAGCGTTTGTTCATACGTCATTCATAGCCAGATTTATAGAACATTTTATTCCTATAAAACAAGGCGAAAATTGATATTTATTGGCTGACGATGGCATTTTTTGATTTATTGAGTGATGAGAAGAAAACTTGTAAAACAATTTCTTTTTCAATCAAATAATCTATGTCCATTAAAAGTTTAATCATGGTTGGTTTTGAGTTCGAAGACAGAAAACAGACGACCTGAGAGGCCTTGACGCTTCATTATGTCGCGAGCAATATACAGGTCATACAGGCGTGTTATATTACCAGTAAACAGAAACAATGTAAATGTAGTCAAGTTGGTCATAGATAATATACAATCACAACAAAATGTGCGTCGAAAAGTCCTTGACACAGATTGAGTCAAAACATTTGAACGCTGTGCAGGACAGAAGGTGTTCGGCAGATGTGACCTTCAGCGCTCCAGCCTGATAAAAACCAGTCGACAATGGTTTTATCTGGCGAGACGACGTGCTGGTCACCACTTATCTTCACCTCCAAGACATGAGAGGAAATGTATGTATGTTAACAAGAAACTAGGTCACTCTATGTATAGAGCTGGACTCATTTTTGGAGCGCAGACTCCGGCCTCGATCACACCGGTATTTCTTAAAATGCATCTTTTAATTTTTCAAAGCGTTTTGGCTCTTCGTCCACTTGCGGACTGTGTGACAGGTCAGTTAGGTTTTATTTGATTTTTCTAATTCTTTGAAATCCAGAGCTACATCACATTTCTTGTGTTGCTATTTAAACCGATAAAACTTTTTTTTCCCCAAAAAAACTGAGAAAAAAGATCATGAGCAACTTGGTAACATTTTACAAATGTAAAGAAATTAGTACACTGAGAAATAAAAA